>NW_010107910.1:16816-33090 GCF_000699245.1 Pterocles gutturalis
AAGAGATTCCTGAGCTAGAAGCACACAACTGGGACAACCAAGCAGACCTAGCTCATGCCTTTATAACAACAGCAAATCTGTTATAAGGCAATGTTAGCAGAAGATGGAAAAAATCATTATAGTAACTTTATAATTTATTTTCACATAAAAATATATATAGAGAGGAAAAATTAAATTATTACTTTTGGGAAGATGATTCATACAAGAGTGCATGTGCACAGAGTTGTATAGAGAGAGACGAGATAACGTATCCATACAGACAACTCGACAGCTGCATAGGTTACACCAGCATCGGTAAAGATTTGATAGCTCAGATACATCATGAACCAGAGCCTCCAGAGTTACTAAACTCCCTGTTTGCTCACACACTTTAGTGACTAATATTTTTTTTGTCCCATGCTCCTACTGTAGCTTTTTATTATTAAAAAAAAAAAAAAAAAAGCAAGAAAAAGAATGGCTTAGGCAGCTCAGGTAGAGACACTTTTACACTGTGTGAAGTTAAGAACATGGAAGTATTACTGCCTTTATACAGTAATTATTCCTCAAAGAAAGTCTTTTAATTGCACTGTTAAAACTTTTGGCTGGTTGATTTGTTCTAAGGAGGAGGAACATTATCAATGCAGGACTCAGCCTTCCAGACATATCAAAGCTTTCTTATCCTTCCTAGTGATGGGATGGTGGAGAAAGTCAAATGACTTTGGATGATGCCGAAGTGGGAGAGAGCAGCAAAGGATCATAGAATCATAGAATGGTTTGGGTTGGAAGGGACCTTAAAGATCATCCAGTTCCAACCCCCCTGCCATGGGCAGGGACACCTTCCACTAGCCCAGGTTGCTCAAAGCCTCATCCAGCCTGGCCTTGAACACCTCCAGGGATGGGGCATCCACAGGTTCTTTGGGTAACCTCTGCCAGTGTCTCACCATTCTCACAGTAAAAAATTTGTTACTAATATCTAATCTAAATCTGCCCTCTTTCAGATTAAAATTGTTACTCCTCATCCCATAAAGGATGCTGAAGGAGCTCCTGCCCTGAGTTTCCACACTATAGAACTATAAAATTACCTTTTCCTCTTCTTTGATGAACACAATCTATTTCAACACCTTCAAAAGCCAACAGCAAAAACTCCAACACATGAAAAAAATCATTAACAGCCTTTAAGTTACAGTACCCAGTGTCAGCTTTCGAAGACAGGGTAAATAAATAAGACCTTTAAATTTTAAGATGTTGCTCTGCAACACCTTGTCATGGTACATCACACAACACTTCTTCCTCATTATTTCCACAGTCAAAAGTCAAAATTCATCTTCCCAAGAAAGGAGCCTTCCTACAGAGAGCAATGAAACTCCCACAGCCAACTACCTTAAGAATAATCCATGTCTCCATCCCAGAGACCTTCCAAACATCAAGGCATGCTGCAATTTCTCAAGGAGGCAGCCTTCCCTCTTCATAATTACTGTACAGCGACATGTGAAGCATGTGCATCGTCAGCCCAGAAATGGACGATTCTTTGTACAAACCCTATTTCTTCTGTAACACACCTAAACAGGGATCGATGTGAAGTACCAGTATCTATTCGCTCACATCTACACACTGGCAATGAAACAGAAAGTCTATGTATCAACATTCTAAAGTCTTGGAGTGTTTTTTCTGGACTTTGTGGGTTTTCCCACATGCAATCCCTTTCCATGCGCTACCAAGTTCCCATAATTTATAAAAAGAGCAAAAATGAGTGAGTTACAGAGAGCAATGCTGGCAGCTGCAGTTAACTATTTTCTTCTGATCAATTACTCCTTCCATTTGTAAAAAACAAAACCAAAAAAATAAAAAAAAAACCAACCCAAAACACAACAACAACAAAAAAACAAAAACCCCAACTTAATATTTGTATGATTTAGTGCAACATAAGGTGGGGGGAAAAAAAAAGTCACAAATCTTGTCTCTAGGATGTGGAACAACTCTGCTCCAAATTAAACCAGTGTTATTCTTCCGGTACACAAGAGTCCAGCACGGAAATCTCAGGATGCTCATGACTCAAGTTTTTATCAACTTCATGTAGCCTTGGGTCGAGTGTTTTCAAACTGCCTCTCCAAACAAAAATCAGTAAATATTTTAATTTTTCAGAACATGCTAAGCCACAATGCAACCCATTGTTCCAAGCAGAGTTTCAGGTCCTTAAGTGTAGAAACCTGGTGGCCCAGTTTTACAGAAGTATCAATATTATGTCCATCTTTCAGAGCACTCAACCATCATATGCTGCCTGGTACACGCAGCCCTAGAAGGATGAAAACCAATACTGAAATTATCAACATGCACTACATCACGCATGCAATTTCGTGCTGACCTCATCTTCTCCTTATTTCATCCTCCCACCTTTCCCATCCCACGGATCTATCTGTTTTCTTCTCCAACTCTACCTTCTCAGGCAGTTTCTCCATAGCTGGGTCTCTTCTTCTGCCGGACACCATAGAGGAATTCAAGAGGGACATGATCTTTGGTTGGCACCCATAGGAACAACTCCATTATAAGGAGGAATTAATGACAATTCTGCCTACCTGCAGGTTTTTCTTGGTTGTTTTATTTTAAGCCATCGTGTATATAATTCACATTATGTCAGTACAGGAATACCACACTAAAGATCTGGAATGTAAGGGGCGGGTTTTCCTCGTTTCTATGGTTATAAGCAATTTTAATGACCAACCTAAATAAAAAAAGCTGGAAGAGAGAGAAAGTAGGAAGGAGTGAGGTAGGCGTTTAATTTTGATTGACAAGACACAGCATAACTAGTTAAGATCTGTCAAATGCCCGCTGAGGATCACAAATCCTCAGCACATTGTATGGCACATAGAATTCGTCTAAATGCACAGCTATACAAAAATGTTTCTTTCCCGGTGAGATCAGAGTTCACCATTCCAGATCCCCTACACAATGGAGCTGATATCATAACTACCAAATGAGCCAAGGTATGGACAGAAAAAAATATATAGTTTCCATTATTTGTGAGATTTTTGAATGCTACCATGCCCCAATGTGTTAACTTTTGTCCCTGGTTAATATACATAAATACATATTCTTATACGTGTATTTTTAAAATATTTAGTTAGTTAGGTAGTTTTTTATTTATATAAAGAGCAGCATTCCCAAGATTGTTAACCACAACAACGAACTATTTGAAAGGTATCATCAACAGCATCACTTTGGAATCACATCCGCATCAGGTTAAATGCTGTATAAATACAGAGTAAGGACATGATTCCGGCATTGAAGAACTTAAAATAGGAGATTGCTTGCAGAAACAGTCAAACAGAATAGATAAGAAAGATGAGGAAATGCAGAGACAATCTGGAGAGACAGCAACACCAGCATGACAGTTGTCTGAGAGGTTCCCTGAAGATATCCCATCAAAAAAAAAAAAAAGGAGGCTTGGGGAAAATTAAAAGCTTCCCTACAAAAGTACATAGGTGATGTCATCAAGAGGGAAGAAAAAAGGAGTGACAGAGACTTGGAGCATTTCAAAGTCAAGAACAGGGATTCAGGACACTGGAGGGAAGAGTCAACATCTCAATGAGGCATAAGGCAGCACAAGAAGCACTCTGGAAGACGTAACCAGCAGCTTGTGTTTAATGCCACAAAGATGCAGGATTCAGAAAGGAAAGACAAAGAATCATAGAATGGTTTGGGTTGGAAGGAACACTAAAGATTACAGAGTTCCAACCCTCGTGCCATGGGCAGGGACACCTTCCACTCGCCCAGGTTGCTCAAAGCCTCATCCAGCCTGGCCTTGAACACCTCCAGGGATGGGGCATCCACAGTTTCTCTGGGCAACCTGTGCCAGTGTCTCACCACCCTCACAGTAAAAAAACTTCCTCCTAATATCTCATCTCAATCTACCCTCTTTCAGCTTAAAACAGATACCCTTCATCCTGTCAGTCCACTCCCTGATCAAGAGTCCCTCCCCATTGCTCCTGTAGCCTCCTTCAGGTACTGGAAGGCTGCTCTAAGGTCTCCCCAGAACCTTCTCTTCTCCAAGCTGAACAACCCCAACTCTCTTAGCCTGTCCTCATACAGGAGGTACTCCAGCCCTCTGAGCATCTTTGTGACCTCCTCTGGACCAGGTCCAACAGGTCCATGTTGGAAGATTCAAGATGTGCCTGAACCAAGCCAGGAAGACGTTTTTCTTTTACTTGCTCAGCACTGTCGAGATGCAAGCAACACATGGTGATCTTCACATGATATACACTCATAAAAGTGCCTTATAGACTGCCACTTTCTGAGTTCCTATGCACTTTCTTTTAATGTTTTAAAAGGCTCTGCTATTTTATCAAATGCTCTTTGATTTTTTTTAAGGAGGGAAAAGCTAGGCAAGAGAGTACAGGGTTATGAAGGAGCGAAGTCAACAGCTCCCAAGATGCCTGCCAACAGGATCTGCACTTAAACCATGCAGTTCTGGCAGAGAATACCCTCAAAATTTGATATTTAAAAGTCTTATGGTGTTGGAGTGTATAATTAAAGTAAAAGGACACGAGTGAACTAAGAGCTGATGAACACAAACTCATATCAAAGTCAGGAGAACACATTCCCACAAAGCCTCAGCCACCTGGTTCTTCCATGCTACACTAAAAGAAAGAAAAATTAGGCACCAACTGCTTTTATTTCCACTGAAGATAATCCCTCTCCAGCCTCTAAAAGGTACAGATTTGTACTAATGCCAGAGCGCTAAAAAACAAACAAACAAACAAACAAAACCCAAAACTCTCATTTACTGACAGTTACCAAGCCTAGAGCAACATACTTATTGCAATACAAACATTTCTTTCCCCCAACAATGCCTTCACAATATAAGAATAATGAAAACATCTACAAATTACTATTTCTTGAAGAACCACAGTACTCACTCCTCAAGAGCTGGAATAATTTGAAGGATTCAAATCCACTCTCTGACTGATCATCTCATTGGGGCAAGCCCACTGAACTCTGTCTCTTAAAGTTCTCAACTTGCAAGAAACTAAACCAAACCTGTGTCAAATTTATACATTCAGCAGTTATACCCTAAATGAGCACAGTAGCACTCACATTCTAAATTACCTCTTAACAGCAGTACCTAAAAAGCCATTCTACAAAACTTGGCAGAATTGGGCACAGATTCCTCAATTTCAACCAAAAATTTCAACTGAACTTTAAACAAGTCAACCAAGACTTTTAAAAAGCTAACATCAGTGTGATGTAAAGTGGAGGAAAACCAAGCTCCAGAGCATATTTTTCCACTGTTCTGTTCGGCACGTTGGCTTCTCACAAGTCCAACCATGGCCCATGATGGTTTGCTGGGTTGTACAAATCCAACGCATACCTCTGCACAGGTTATTTAAGTGCCTGAGAAGTCACATGTGAGAGATAAAAGCACTGCACATGCACTCTTCCAGCCTTCCTTTGCAATGGCTGAGGATGCTATAATGGTCCACAGGCAAAACCATTTGGTCAACTCTGTCCAGGAAACATCTACTGAATTAAACTCATCACCATCAGACAGGAACCACTCAATAACTGTGGTTTCAACATATAATCTAGTTATGGGGATGTATATGAGAGGAGGGAAAGAACCTGGGCTCTTGCCAGTGTTCAAGTCATAAAGGACATCTTAAATGCATCATTTAAGGAGGGAGACAAAGAGACACCACAAGTCAAATAACGTTCAAAAGTAGGATCAAGGATAAAACAGGAATATTAGGCAAGAGTGGGTAGGAAAAGAAGATACGCCAGGGCAGAAGGTACTGCCAAGAGGTTAAAACTGCCACGTGACATTCAGACCACAAACACTAAATACAGAAACTTTTGGCCAGTGGTCCCATGGCATGTAATATCTTCTCTTGATCTCCTTCAGGGCTCCTTGTGACTGAAGCAGGATAACTGTGTTACCTGCCTGAAAACCCACATAGCTGCCCAGCTACACTAGGTTGCTCAAAGCCTCATCCAGCCTGGCCTTGAACCCCTCCAGGGATGGGGCATCCACAGATTCTCTGGGCAACCTGGGCTAGTGCCTCACCACCCTCACAGTAAAAAAAATTCTTCCTAATACGTAATCTGACACAAGCTCATTATTACCAGATAACGCCTCCACACCTTCCAAACCAAATCTGCAGCCATCAGAGCTACCTCTTCCCTGGACAGTGCCCAGGAATCACTTGAAAAATGAAATGCAAACAGATTTATTGCTTCTGCAGCCCTGAAAATTCAAGTTACGGAGGTGACGTTCCATTTTATTTTGCCAATGCCTTTCCAATACCTTTTCAAAGGTGCACACATTTCACTCTGGTGGCTTCCTGCACTGAATTACCGACTCTGCTAAGCTTCAGAATAAATGAGACGAGCATGCCCTCTGGGCGAAATCCCTTTGCTGTAATCTTTATTCAAAACACACTGCTCCAGAGCTTTGCGTACATTGCCAAAAAAAAAAAAAAAAAAAAAAAAACGAACTTGCCTTGAGGTTTGCTCTTAAGATGGCAATTTGCATATCAACATTTTTGCTGCAAAGCTTACCCAATGTCCCCGCTATTATTTTAATACTTAACTGTGGGCGGCCCCCGGAGTGGCGCACAGAAGTGCACACTAAAAATATTCTTGCCTTCCCCACCGGCGCTGCACATGACCACAGCGAACGCCGGCTTGGATGCAAAACTGGGAGCAACGGCATCCATCCACCCCTCGAGGAGGATGCACAGGCTCCAAAGTGCTCAAAAAACATGTTAAGAAGCAGAAAAGTACCTCTGCATGGATGGGGGAAGGATGCACACGGCCACCGGAGAAAGAAGATTGCAGAGGGAGACAGTTTTCCAGACAAGGAAAGTGGGAGAGGTTTATCCAAGCGCCAGATATACTTGGGAAAACACATTAAGAGGTAATAAAGAAAAGCAGGCAAGGGAGGCATCATCCGGGACATTAATTTAAGACGATGCTGAACAGAGAAAGAAACCTTACGCACAGAATAGAAGCAAACTCAGCCAAATGCAAGCACAGCCTGATTCATGCCCAGAAGGGAGATCCCAGTCCCACCAGCAGCACCGCATTGACGAAAGTACATAATAAAACCACAGATTGCAGGTTTTTCTCTCCCCTCCTCCCTCTCACCCAGCAAACCCTGGTCTCGGAGGTTGTAATTATTTTTGGCAAGGAGTAAACAGGTCTGGGAAATGAAAGCCAAACCCAGAGTTATTTACAAGATGCAATGGAAGGAGGCAGCAACGGAGCTCAGATACCAAATCAGCAAAGGCAAGGTGACCCTCGTCTGCTTAGGAAAGCAACTTTGCAAAGTTGTGTGCAGCCATACAGGCAAAATAAGCAGCCTTGGTCTACCAAGTGATGGAAAAGGAGCATGATGAACCACCAGAAAACATTGCTTCATTCAGCTGCAAGAGCTTTATCATGAGGCTGGTAGGTTTTGAGATGACATCCATCGAGTAGACGCCCATCAAAAAGACGCTCATCATGAAGACGTTCATAAAGGTGTTCACCCAGCCCTTAACTGACCATGACAACTACCTGCCTCTCTGGACTATGGAAGATTAGCAAGAAGGACATCAGGTCCATAAGTCTTCCTCCATCAAAAGCTTTCGTAGAGAGAGGCAGTCAAAGGGCTTCTTCTGCATGTAACAGACTGGTGAAGACCACTGATCACCTTATCTTTGAAGGCCACCATCTGCTTCCAAGGAGTTAGACAATTGTCCCAATATATGAAGCACCACAGATTTTGAAAAAAAAAAAAAAATTATATTCTCACTCTTCTTCTTTCTTCCAGCAGGGAAAAGCAGCAAAAGCTGAACCTTCCCTGCAAGAGGCTATTGCACCCCAACGGGGCTGAAGAAGCCAGCAGCATCTCAAGTCCAAGAAGCAACCACCGAGGAAAACACAAAAGCTCCTTCTGGTTTTAGCACAGGAAAAGGGATTGTCAAAGCCAAGAGGTGAAGGGAGGTATGAGGAGAGTGTCTCAGAGTCAGGACGACCTCCAGGATTCTTTCAGTTTCTTTCTTTCAGTTTTGGGCCCCTCACCACAAGAAGGACATTGAGGTGCTGGAGCAGGTCCAGAGAAGGGCAACGAAGCTGGGGAAGGGTCTGGAGCACAGGTCTTATGAGGAGCGGCTGAGGGAGCTGGGGGTGTTTAGTTTAGAGAAGAGGAGGCTGAGAGGAGACCTCATCACTCTCTACAACTACCTGAAAGGAGGGTGTAGTGAGGTGGGTGCTGGCCTCTTCTCTAAAGTAACAAGTGATAGGACAAGAGGAAATGGCCTCAAGTTACACCAGGGAAGGTTTAGGCTGGATATTAGGAAAAATTTCGTCACTGAAAGAGTGATCAGACATTGGAACAGGCTACCTAGGGAGGTGGTGGAGTCATCATCCCTGGAGGTGTTCAAGAAACATGTAGATGTGGTGCTTAGGGACATGGGTTAGTGAGTTAGGTGGTGTTGGGTTGGACTTGATGATCCTTGAGGTCTTTTCCAACCTTAATGATTCTATGATTCTGTCCACTCTATATTCTGTGTTCAAATGCCTTGCAAGCAGAACTGAGACCCACAGCCCTGTTTCCAAGCATGGGATTATAATAAATTCTAATTAATGTTTTAAAAAAAGGATAACAAACATGATGCATTAGGAAAAGAACTGGACAAAGAGAGAAGAGCAAGCCTGTAGACCTGAGAGCCCACAAGATATCTCTATATACAAAAGGAAACAAAAAATATGTCCAAATTATGTACAAAGAAAAAAAAATTAAAAAAGCACAACTTGGAGCCCATGCACAAAGAAGATCTTTATAACAGGTATTTTCGTGAGGGAAAAAAAAATTGAAATATTTTCTATTGTTCAATGTTTGGGGCAAAGTAGGAGAAACCCATGTGAAGCACTAAAGATGATAATCAGGAAAATATCTGTAGTGAGACCACCAATCTGCTTTTTCAAATCCAAAGGTAAGTCGGACGCAGCATCCCATTTTACTGTAATATTGCAGTGCTGTTTACACCACTGGCTAAGATGCATCTCCAGGGGACCAGACTTAGCTCTTGGCTGGGATATCAACCCATTACATTTTTAGAAAAACAACTCCTACCCATGAAAATTCCCCACGGTGCACGATAAATACTTAGGAGGGCTTCTGAAAGCATGCAGTTGTTCTCAAAACCAGAAGCGTCAAAAAGCTTAGGACAGCATTTCTGGGGCTTTGACACCCACATTTTACCAGCTAATTCCATCATCAGGCACTTGCAGTTAATGGAAGCTGAAGGTCTGAGAAACTGAGCCACTAACACACCATAAGTTTAAGAATCACCATTTTAAATTATTTTTTTAAAGTTTATTTTGCGCTGTTTATCATTACTAAAAGTAGTCCTAGTAAAATGACTTGATTTTTCACTATCACTACAAATCTGAATAGTTTTATAACCCGTAAGAGATGGTATGTAAGATGATAGGGAGCATTAGAAGGTTGGGCACGTTTCCCTGATCACAGCTACACTTATACACTGTGGCCTGATCCTGCCTGCACCGATCCTGCAGCTCTGTCCATGGCAGCTTCAGTAGAGAAAAGACAAAAATTTAAAATTCTTTAAAAAAAAGGCAAAAAATAGACCGTAAAAGCAAACAAAACCACTATTTTTATATATATATGTGAATTTTACATATGTGACCTTATGCACTATATTATATATATTATTAAATAACAATTTCTATATGGTTATAAGTTTAATTTTTCATAGTTTTGCACTGAGTATCTGCTGATGGTCACTACCTGCAGCAGAATATTTGATGGGACTGAAATTAGGGTACAACCAGCAGTCAGGTAAGAGAGGCATCAGGCAGGCCACAGAAGACATCAAAACGTTTGGGAAAGATAAATCAAGTTATTTAGCGGTATGTTTGTATTAGGTGTTTTAGAAATTAGGAGGTTCTTGTGAGAGTCTAGAAAGCTAATAGTGTCCCAAAGGATCATAAATCAATTGTTTTGTAGGGGGGAAAAAAAAGTCAAAGCTGTATTAAGGTTTAGCTCTTGCTTTGCTCTGCAAGAAGGAAAAGCTCAAGATCTGCAGCTCCCAACAGAAGGCTGCAGCTACGTGGAAGATGGTAAAAAATGATTCAGATCAATACACGCCTTAATGCACAGCACCTCGTCTCCTGCAGCCACATGATTTTTTAATTATTTTTTTTTAATTATCTGTGAACAGAAAATGCAGCTCATTGGAGTTCACCTACCAGTTTTTGTAGCAATCACCATTAAAATTAAAAAAAAAAAAAGTTTGCTTTCTCATTAATAAAGATTCCATGGCAAATAGAAAGCACAAGGAAGGATTTTCAGTCACCGCTGGGATGCTGAACAGTGCCTGTGTACAACCAGTATTGGAAACAAAAAATCTGCTTTATCCCCCTTCAAAAAGTCAAGCCCACATGTTGGAAAAGGGATGCTTCGATAGAAGCAACGGCAAAATTACACAAACTCAAGGGATTGCCCTCTGCAGCTCTGATTTCCAGGCAGATGAAATGGCAATAAATAGCAAATGAAGAAAATCTGTCATGTATTATTCTTATTATATTAAACAAGGTATTGCCCAGCCAGTCAGCACAGTTCCTCCAGCCTCATCGCCCTTCCCCATCACCAAACAGTGTTTTTTCTCCCTCAAAAATCAGAAGAACTCGGAGCATAACGAACATCTCCAGGCTGGGACATGGGATGCTGCTAAGCACTTGCTAATAATTCAGCTCAAACATCGGTGCAATTATTAATTGCAAACACTGCTCCCTCTGAGAAAAAGCCCTTTTTTTCAGATGCTAACATATTTTCCAAACAAACTATTAATATTAAAAAATTTCAATATTAGTTATCTAACTAAGGACTAAATTTGAGGGGGAAATTTTGACAAGCGGCATATCTCTTTGCAAAAAAAAAAAATCTTGCCTTTGCAGAGCACAGACTGGACAGTTAGTTTTGCCTAAACTCAAAGCCACCATTGCAGAGGTTGCAAACCCAGTGAGACATCATCCAAGTCTTACCCAAATAGCCCAGGAGGATTTTTCTCCCCGAAGACACCCCAAAATCAGGGCACAGCGAGCATCACCGCATGCACACTGTGGTCACAGCCATAAGACATCACATGCTGGTAAATAAAGAGGGACATTTCAGGGGGGGAAAAAAAAAGAAAAATTAAGAAAAACAGCATTCATGGCTGTCTCCAGCACAGAGCTCCTGAGATATCTGCTCATTTGAGATTTTTTTTACAAAGAAGCCATTAATAGCAAGTTTGGGAGTTCCCTTGTACCATATTCGAGTCTCTGGCATCTCACACAGCAAAGAAATGGGTTAAGCCAAAAATTCCGGTCACAACACCTCCAAATCTGTCTGGTTTTCACACGGAGAAGAATGAAGAAGGCATCTCCCCCTCCACGCAGAAGCATCACAGGATTCATTATAAAGCGGAAAAAAAGCAACAAGCTTCAGCAAGGAGCAGAATCAAAGTCCCTCATGGAAAAACATGTTCTATTTTACAGAAATAAGGACTATGGTAACCTGGAATACAATCCTACAGCTCGGCTGTCTCCTGCACTCCTTTACTCCAGGCAAGAGATGATGGAGGGGTCCTACAAGGGGGGGGAAAAAAAAAAAAAAAAACACACACAAAAAAAAACCACACCATGGGCATGTTATTCAAGACTACAATCACAATAAACATATGCAGCAGGGGAAGGACAAATAAAGAAGTCCTTGATAACTTCAAAAAAAAACCCCCAAAAAATCACATTTTTACAATGTGTGGCTTTGCAGAGGGGGTTATAGAGGAATAAAAACAAAATAAATGCTGCACAATGAAGAACATAAAATATTTTTTAGTTATTTTCTGCTTTTAGGGAAGAGATGACAAGGGATAGCAAAGAATTTGCAGCCTAACCCAACAGGAGCATTTACTTTTAAAAAAATAAAGCAAATTTACTTTAAAAATGTGTAGGCATTGCAGCAGAGTTTGACTTCATTCAAGAAGTTGGAAAATGTTTTGCAAATTTTTCTTGCAGCATCCCAGCAGATGAGTAACCAACAGACCTAAGCTGCCCTTGGGAGAGTTTTTCCCTCAAGCTCTGCATCCTAGCAAAGAGGTGTTAAAAAACACCTTCTGATACATTATTTCTTCTTTTTTTGTACCCATATATGGAATACATTTGAAAAAAAAAAAAAAAAAGTCTGATGATCAATGCAATCTTCACTTTCTAAAGGTGCTGCAAGCAAACGGACCTGGGGGGGGGAAAAAAAAAAAAATCCACCTTGCCTCTTCTTTTTAGTGAAATGTTATTTTTCCCTCAGAAACACTGAAAAGCAGAGACGTGCCCATGCACTGCAACAAAGAGATGGCACCTGCCTACTGAATTTCCTGACTAGTGCCACTACAAAGCAAAAAAGAGTTTTAAATAGAAACCTCCTTGCAAGTGCTAAATCTGATTAATTTATCTCTTTTGCATTATTTTAATCGGACATACCATCATTTGCAAGGCAAGCAGAAAAAAAAATATAGCAGGATTCTTATCTTGCCCATACTCCTTTGGAAACACAGTGTATTATTAAAAACCACAAATAACCTTCCTGACAGCAAAAGGGAGCTACAGGAGAGATGGGGAGAGACTCTTGACCAGGGAGTGTAGGTATAGGATGAGGTGTAACGGTTTTAAGCTGAAAGAGAGGAGATTTAGATTAGATATTACGAAGAAATTCTTAGGTTACCCAGAGAAGCTGTGGATGCCCCATCCTTGGAGGTGTTCAAGGCCAGGCTGGATGAGGCTTTGAGCAACCTGGGCTAGTGGAAGGTGTCCCTGCCCATGGCAGGGGGGTTGGAACTCGATGATCTTTAAGGTCCCTTCCAAACCTTACCATTCTATGGCTCTATGTTTCTATGAAGTTTGTGGCCAGGTGTTACACGTGTCAAAAAGTATGCTCAAAATAAAAATTTAAATAAATAAAAAGGAATTGGAAGAGTTGGTGATGCTGCTGGTGGCTAAGTCTTGTGATATTTCCCCAAGAAACACTGGCATGCAGGTACCTGACACTTCATTTTGCGAGTTAAGCTCATGCTTAAATATCTGGATGAAATTTAGACAGCTCATGCTGACATCCCGTGGGGATCAGACCTGGATGCACATTTCCTTCCCAGTACCAAGCAGCTTTTGCCCTGATGATGACGACTCCAACCACTCAACACAACTGCATCCACTCTTATGGTCAGGGAGACACCTCCAACTACATCATGGGTGGAAGGACCCAGTCCTCCATCCATCCATCCATCCCTCCACACACCCATCCCATCTCAGACCTGGATGCACAAGTCCTTCCCACTGCAAGCAGCTGCTGCCCCGATGATGATGACCCCAACCCAACATCAGACACAGGCAGAGGTTCCTCCTGCCCACACAAAGCCCTCAGGTGTCACGGATTTCCACGGTCCCCTGCAACACCAGTAACCCTCAGAAGGTCCATAAAAAGCCAAGCAAGAGCCACCGACCCACCCCGCTGCCCACACTGGCTGAACTGTAGGGAAGGAGAATAACAAACACGGAGAAAAGTAAATTAGATTTTTTTTTTCAAAGTTCTTTCCATTTGCATCTAGCAGAATGTGTTTATGACATAGGCAGGGAATCAAAAGTATTATTTTTATCTTGATATTATTTACCCTTTCGCACTTGCTATTTAAATATCCTTGAATTCCCAGAAGAACCAGCAAGTCAAAATACCATTTCATATGTATTTATAAGCAAGGGGAAGCACAGGCTCATTCATTTTCAGCTTGCCGAATTCTTTTTGTTTTTCAATTAGATTTTAAATGCTGTTATATCAACATGCAAATTTATCAAGACACACAAGTATTATTTCTCCTCAACCCTCAGCAGAGGATCTTTAGCCCCAGAACAGGCATCACAAGGAGACCCAATCACACCAGGTAGTTGCACAGTGAGGAGCAAATTATGAGAGGTTTAAAATAAATTTTTAAAAAATAAAATAAATTAAAAAAATAAAAAATGAGTGAGTTGTGAGAAAAGGAATAAGGTTTCTTGCACATGATGGGGGTAAAAGACTTTAATGTTAAAAAAATCTCTCTTCTACCAGTCTCTGTAGCCAACCTCAGCTAAATAACTAGAAGTTGTTGGACAATAAGCGACCCTGGATGCCAGAAAAAAAGCAGCAGCACAGAATTATACTGCAAAACTCCTCCAATACAAGCAATTGCCAATACCCCTCTAGGAGGAAAACATCATATCTGAAAGCTCAGTCTTGTTTTAGACACAATGGGAGGAGGTAAAGGAGCTGGAGACCTGACTGAGGGATGCAGGATTGCAGCAGGACACGCGGCTGCACCTCAGCCTCTTGGATGCCCGTCCAAGCCACATCAGCAGCGATTGTGGCTTTTTTTAATTTTCTTTTTTTTAATTGCATTAATGTACACAAGCAAACCTGCAAGGTGGGAGGCCGAACTGGAGAGGAGATGAGATGAAAAAATGATGTCGCAGCTGGAGAAGGCGGCAGAGCAGGAAAGCATCGAAGAGCCAGACAGCAGCTGGCCTCGAGTCACCGGAGATTTAAAGACCTGAACCATCTGCATCGATGCCCAAACTAAGGCAATACTGAGACCAACAAGGCAGGATGGGGCACTGTGTATCTGCAGACTCATTGCAAAGGGAATCCCTTTGGAAAAAGGGATAAATGCTGGATAAAACATGAACCTTATTGCTACTGAATAAAGAAAAAAAAAAAAAGGGTTGAAAAAAACACCTCCTAGTTTAGTCTAACATTCCCAGTACTAGTCCATCCGTGACACAGCTACTAAAAATTTAGGATTTAGCAGGACAAAGCATGAAAAGCAAAACTTCAGGCCACCACCCCACGCACATGTTCTCCCGGGTTTGCAAATAGACGAGCACTTGTTTCTGCGGCACTCCCAGACATGAGGCTGCAGCTGCAAATGTCACCGAACATTTCCAGTGCAAACAAGCAGAGGTTTTGCAGCGTGCTTTCAGTGTGATGGTAGAAGAATGCAAGCACGCTTTCAGGTTTCCAAACCCTTTGTTTTTTGATAATGCACACAAAGGCACCGAGTAACACAAGATTTCCCCAGCAAAGTCCATTCTGACACCAGATGCTGCAAGTTAACTGCACCACGCATCTAAGGTGAGCTTTTATTAAAAGCTTCGAACCACAAACACTTCAAAGTACAAAAGCAACAACAACAAAAAAATCTTGGCACTTTATAACATTTCAAAGTAGTTTTATTTCCTCTCCTGGCACTTTCAAGTCCATCTCACTGCCTCATTTCTGGTTAAAGCTTCCTGAATTAGCCTGGAAGGAAAAAAAATAATAAATAAATACTTTTATACTCTACTGGAGATTAAAACTGAGCCCAACCCTGGTATTTAACTACAACAGGGGTCACAGAGCAGTTCCCATCGCGACGCAGGTCTACACATCAATGTTTCATTGAGTTAAACAACCACAGGACAGGGTTACGGTGACTGTTGGTGACAAAGTGGGGACGGGGACATCCCATCTTTGCCCGGTCACCAGCCACATGGAACACAAGCACCTCCTTGCTCACACCCCTGGGCAAAGCCAGCCTTGTCCCCGAATTGCTCGTGCATACAGAACCTCATGCAAGGCCAGCCACGGTCCCTGCACTGTGCAAATGCACGCGTGCAAACCCTGTGCAAGGGCAGCCAGGGTCCCTGCACTGTGCAAATGCACGCGTGCAAACCCTGTGCAAGGGCAGCCAGGGTCCCTGCACTGTGCAAATGCACGCGTGCAAACCCTGTGCAAGGGCAGCCAGGGTCCCTGCACTGTGCAAATGCACGCGTGCAAACCCTGTGCAAGGGCAGCCAGGGTCCCTGCACTGTGGTGCAGCGTGGCAACCCCTGTCCAAGGGCAGCCGCAGTGCCTCGCCTGCACACGCACACCCCTGTGCAAGGCCAGCCCCGCTCCCAGGTTGACAAACACAAACTTCTGTGGACAAGCCGTGTCCCTAATCAAGACATACAACCCCGTCATAACGCCACCCCTGTCCCCATGTTGCACAAACACAGTCTGTGCAAGGCCAGCCCTGTCCCCATGTCACACAAAAACCACTGGGCTAGGCCAGCCCTGTCCCTACACCGCACACACAAACCCTGTGCAAGGCCAGCGCTGTCCCTGTGTCACACACGCACACCCTGTGCAAGGCCAGACTTGTCCCCATATCACATACGCACCCTGTGCAAGGCCACCCCTGTCCCCATGT
>NW_010107911.1:0-417 GCF_000699245.1 Pterocles gutturalis
AGGGGTGGACAGGGTCACCAAGGTCGGGCTGTCAGGTTGGAACACGTCTGTGAAGGACTGGCACAGATGACGGTTCTCCTCCGCTGCCTTTGTCCCCTCAGCCCGTCATTGCTCACCACCATCACCCCAGAGCAGGTCCCAGGGCGCACAGGAGTTCCCCAGGTGGCAGAGCCGTGGGGCATGGCCGGGCATCCAGAGACCTCCTTGTCCCCGCTGTCACCTGCCAGAGCAAACACCTTCCTTGGGGTCATCGAATGCTTGAAAAAAACCCAGCCCGAGGAGCTGATCAGAGGCAGCCAAGCCTCAGGGGATTTTCGGTTCACAGAATCCCAGGATGGTTTGGGTTGGAAGGGACCTTAAAGCCCATCCAGTGCCACCCCCTGCCATGGGCAGGGACACCTCCCACTAGCCCAGGTT
>NW_010107911.1:449-1278 GCF_000699245.1 Pterocles gutturalis
CCATCCACAGCTTCTCTGGGCAACCTGGGCCACTGCCTCACCCCCCGCACAGGGAAACATTTCTTCCTAATATCCAATCTAAATCTCCCCTCTTTCAGTTTAAATCCATTGCTCCTTGTCCTGTCACTTCAGGCCCTGGTAAAAAGTCTTTCTCTATTTTTCTGTTAAGCCCCCTTTAAATACTGAAAGGCTGCGACAAGGTCTCCCCAGAGCCTTCTCTTCTCCTCTATTTTTCTGTTAAGCCCCCTTTAAATACTGAAAGGCTGCGACAAGGTCTCCCCAGAGCCTTCTCTTCTCCAGGCAGAACACCCCCAGCTGCCCCAGCCACAGCACAGGGGTTCCAGCCCTCAGCCACTTTCCTGGCTGTAGGTTTTGATCCCTAGGAGGGTTTGGAGAAGTGCTTTTCCTTGAGAAAGTATTTTATAAATCTGCTTTCAGGGCACCTGCGTGAGGGAGGGCAGCAAGTGTTTAAATATTATTCGCTATGTAAACAGAAAAAGCTCTGGGGTGGTCCCCTGGGCTCTGCAAGTGAGTGAACGAATCCCAGGAATTCAGAGCCAACTCCTGCAACAGTGTTTCACAGAGGGGTAGAAGTTTTATAGATGATTAAACTTCCTGCAAGCTTGGTGAAAAGCGTCAGCTGGAGGAGGGAGTGACACACAGACGGACACACCTTGTCTTGTCTTTACCTGGGGAAAGGCTGCAGCGTTGGGGAAAAGCTTCAGTCCTCTCTCTCCATAGACTCCGAAGTCAAATCTACAAGAAAACACGTGAGGATTTGAATAAATTCAATCTAACTATTTGATCTATTAATCTACAAATTGAAAAA
>NW_010107912.1:0-2075 GCF_000699245.1 Pterocles gutturalis
GAGAATTCACCTCGTGCAGACATCTTCTATGAACTGAAGTCATTGCTCTGGGCACGGAAGGGTTACAAGAGGAAATCTGGCATTTCCCTGCAAGGTGAGCACCTTCAGCAGCGCAGGGACCGAGCCTGGCTGCAGAGAGCTCTGATATCATCCCCGCTGCCTGCACAGGCTTCCAGCACTCGCCAGCACTGCTGGCACCTTGATTATGCTGCAAGAGAATGGCTGAGGAGTGCTCAGCAAGCCCAGCACTAGTTACATATTCCTTGCTGTTATATACTCCTTGCTGTTCTATATTCCTTGCTGTTATATTTTCCTTGCTGCTGCTGCTTTTCCCATTTCAAGGTCTGTTTGTTTCCCCCTCAGGAAAGGGAATCGGCTGAATAACAAAATCACGTCCCTAATGAGTCAGGGAAGGAGGCAAACAGCTTTGTGATGGAGCTGTCAGTGCCAGAAAGCCTGCGGAAATCCGGGGGGATCCTTCCGCTGCCTTCATTGGGATTCCAAGCCCCCCACCCCCAGGGGGATACAGAGGATGGAAACAGACTGTGAAGACACAGAATTACAGGCAAAGAGGCTGCTGAGAGGATTTCAAGCCCAACTTCTTCCCCCAGGGGGATCAGCTCGCTACAAACCCCTCCTCAGATGCGCATCCAGCCTGTACTTGAGCATCTCCAGGGAGGGGAGCTGAGCTGGGTGCCTTATCCCTGCAGCACATCTCGCTACCGCCTTGCAGAAATGTGATTTTTGGCTGTCCTGTGCCAAAGCCACGAGCAGCTCATCCTGAACCCAGCCCAGACCTCGAAGGCAAGGTGGAAGCTGGACTTGGCTTTGAACTTGGCTTCCTGAGCCATGTCCCAGCAGCAGGGCTGAACATCCCAGCCCCACACCAACCCGTGGTACCCACAGCGATGCCTCATCCAAAGCGAGGAGCGATGGCTCCCACATCTGAGCTTGGCCCGAGCGGCATCTGAGCTTTTGGGTGACCCCCAGGCACCCAGCAGCCTTGTCAGAGCACTTTGTCTCTCCATCTCCAGGCACCTGGACATCCCAGATGCACCCACAGCCTGGGGCAGGGGCAGGAACAGATGCTTCTGGAGCATCCCACTCACCAGGCACGGGCTGCAGCCACGTACCGCTGTGCTACGAAAATAAAAGTTCAAGGGCACACTCCCTGCTGCTGAAGCCAAACCGCCTGGCACACACTGCACCCACGCTAACGCCTCCCAGCCAAGGAAAGGGTTCAGATGGGCCACCCCCAACCTGCCCTTCGGGACCAGCTCGTGGCTGTTCTACCCCCGACCCTGCCTGGGGGTCGTTTGGTTGCCAAAACCTTCTCGGAGACTGTCCTGATCACAGAATCCTGGCATCACAGAATGGTCTGGGTGGGAAGGGACCTTAAAGGTCATCCAGAGCAACGACTTCAGTTCGTAGAAGATGTCTGCACGAGGTGAATTCTCCCCCGACCCTGCCTGGGGGTCGTTTGGTTGCCAAAACCTTCTCGGAGACTGTCCTGATCACAGAATCCTGGCATCACAGAATGGTCTGGGTGGGAAGGGACCTTAAAGGTCATCCAGAGCAACGACTTCAGTTCGTAGAAGATGTCTGCACGAGGTGAATTCTCTTGTTTTCTGGACAAATCTTGGGTGAGAGACTGAGAGCCAGGTCCCTGTGCCACCAGCATCCCCCGGCGCTGCCACCACCCCGGCTGCCAACACCTCCGTGTGCCTGGGCAAGGCAGCGGCCGGGTCAGGGCACGGATCTGCCTGGCAAAACAGGCAAAATGGCAAGCAGTGAATCAATAACCACGCTGGGATGTTATTTCCATGTTTTTCAAAGCTGGATCAATTCCAGTCCACAGCAGAACCACACACTGACCACCCAGCTGGCTCCAAACCCTGCAGCACCTTTGCTGTTGGTCCGCAGCCTGGGACTCGCTGAGCTTCTGCCGGGACTCAGGCTTTGCAGTTTTCATAGAGTCACAGGATGGTTTGGGTGGGAAGGGACCTTAAAGCCCACCCAGTGCCACTCCCTGCCCTGGGCAGGGACACCTCCCACGCGCCCAGGTTGCCCCACGG
>NW_010107912.1:2101-6503 GCF_000699245.1 Pterocles gutturalis
CAGGGATGGGGCATCCACAGCTTCTCTGGGCAACCTGGGCCACTGCCTCACCACCCTCCCAAGAAAAAATTTCCTCCTAATATCTCATCTCCATCTCCCCTCCTTCAGCTTCAAACCGTTCCCCCTCATCCTATCAGGGGTATAAAGTATGAAGGTGCTTGGCCTGGCACTGTCTAATTAATGAGACCTGACAGAGGTGTTTCCCAGTGCAGATAAATTATTATGCACATAAATGAGCCATAAATTCCCCCGATGCAGAGTCAATAACTTCATGCACGTGAAGCTCGAGGCACTCGGTGACAGGCTGCCTGGGGAGCTGCCACAAGAAGCAAGCTCCCGTTTACAGGAACAACCACCCCCATGGGCTTTCTGCCACCGCTGGACCCCCACGAGCTGGGGAGTCCCCCCCAGAATGCTCCTTCCTTTGGCTGAGCTGCTCCCAGACACATTGTGTTGGTCCCTTGGGTTTTACCTGAGTTTCTCTTTTCGGCAGCTCCCCCCCAGACTCTCTCTGGGACACAGTGGGGGACAACTCCCAGCACCGCACTGCAAGGAAAGCCACCGCAATCAGAAATCACATCTTCATGCACATCCTACGGAGCATGCACTGGCCCATCCCTGGCTCTGGGACAGCTGTGCCAGATGTGTGCTGGGACCCGCAGAAGGAAGGACACCTCCAGGGCCAGGCAGTCCCCAGCTGCAGCCCCTTCTCCATCCTGGGTCCCAGCACTCAGCATCCTTCCCAAGGATGCTTCTCCAGCTGCTCCATTGTCTCTCCCCACCAGCCCTCCTGCAGCCAGGGAATCCAGGAGCAACGCTTGTGGGATATCCATGGGGACAAGCGGGAGCACCACAGCACTGCAAACCCCACTGCCACCACCACGCGTGGGCGCTGACCCGCTCCTACCTCGTGTTGAGGGACCCCTGGCTGGGGGTGTCCCCCTCGCCCAGAAGTTCATCATCACTGTGGTAATACATCTCGTCCTCTTCCATCCTGCCAGGGCGGTGACACAGGAAAGGGTGACATCCCTGTCCCTCCTCGGTACTGGTACCAGCAGCGGTGGTGACATTAATGACCGTGTCCCATGGGGCTGGCAGGGGGGAGGGCAGGGCAGCAGGACACGCCTGTCACCCCCTGCGCTCAAACTGACCCACCGTGGGACAGGACTCCGCACCAGACGGGCCACCCGCAGCGCTCGCCCCAGCTCAGGATAAGCCCCAGGTACAAAGGGATTTTTTTTTTTTAAAAAAAAGCATGGTGGATCTGAAGGAGAAACTGAAGCCAAACATCAAGGGACTTGCACCACACTGGGACCACCAAGAGCCACTCTGCCCCTGCGCTCAAACTGACCCACCGTGGGACAGGACTCCGCACCAGACGGGCCACCCGCAGCGCTCGCCCCAGCTCAGGATAAGCCCCAGGTACAAAGGGATTTTTTTTTTTTAAAAAAAAGCATGGTGGATCTGAAGGAGAAACTGAAGCCAAACATCAAGGGACTTGCACCACACTGGGACCACCAAGAGCCACTCTGCCACCTGCTGAGCTGCTGACCTGCGAGAAAACACTGGGCAAGGAGCAGTGCCCCAGTACGATCTGCAGATACCCCAGTATGGTTTGCAGGTGCCCCAGTATGCTTTGCAGATGCCCCAGTACAATTTGCATATACCCCAGTATGCTTTGCAGGTGCCCCAGTATGGTTTGCAGATGCCCCAGTATGATCTGCAGATGCCCCAGTATGATTCCCAGCTGCCACAGCGGTGTTTAACCTCCACCCATCCCTGACACCTGTTTATTGCATTTATATCAGCTCTCCAAGAGCAAAGATTTTCACCGACCACATACAACCCAGCCCCTACAAATCCTCCTGCTCAGCACCACCCGCGTGCAGCCGGCGCAGCCCACGCGCAGGGGTGCTCAGCAAACCACCCCCCGGGGCGATCCGTCTGGCTCAATGGGGCTGACAGACAGACAGACAGACTGGAACCCAGCCTGTGAGCCGGGCTGAGCCTGCCACCCGCCTCTGAAACCCTTCAGCATCCTCCCCGTTCAGCATCACCATGGTCCGCTGAGCCGGGAAATGAAGCCACACTTTCCATTTGCTGGAAAATACGCAGGTTCCAGCCCAGTTCACACAGTTAATTAGCTGCCTAGGAGCGACGCCAGCAACTGGAGAGATCTTCCCTCCATCTCACACCACGGGGAAAAAGACATTTTGCTGGTACGTGGCCACGATGAAGTGCTAAACCCAGAGAGAGCAAACGCTGCCGAAGCACAGGATGGCAGCATCCCGATGCGGGGATGTCCGGCTGCGGCAGCACCTGGTGTAAATGCCACTAAAACGCAGCTGATCCCCAGGAATGTCTTTGGATTCACGCCTCCAGTCCGGGCTCCCAGGTGGATCTGGACACACAGGGGCTGCCCTACCCATGGACAAGGGCTGTGCCCGTCCCTGGAGAGGCGGGGGTGACCCCAGGACCCAGCGCTGCCCATCCCACCTGGGGAGTCTCTCTCCTCTCTGGGTTTATCTCTTTCCATGAGATTTTTGGCAAGTTCAGGATTTTGGTGTCTCCCCTCTTCCAATGGGTTCAAGAGCTACTGGAGTGGAGACAATGTCCTGGTTTGGGCTGGGACAGAGTGAACTCTCTTCCCAGCAGGTGGTGTGCAGTGTCACTGTGTGTCACTCATTTCTATATATTACTATTATTATGACTATTATTATTATTTCCAGTATTATTGTAGTTTAATTATTAAACTGTTCTTATCTCAACCCACGAGCCTCTCTTCCCTTCACCCCTTTAATTCTCTCCCCATCACTGGCAGTGGGGAGGGTGAGTGAGCGGCTGTTGAGTTTGGTTCCCAGCCAGGGTCAAACCACAACACCAACACAGTCACTACCATGGACACCACAACTGCACGAACTATGTAAAACCACCCGAAAATCTGCCTCAGCACCCCAGCAACCCAACGTATCGATACACAAGCAGTTTCACACTTGAAAAATCTCCCGTTGCCTGATGAGCTGGGTGAGGATTTGAACACCGGGTTCAAAGCCCCCGTCATGGGGAGGGCTGAACCTGGCCCAGCATCACCGGGGCCTCGGTGTCCCCCCACGCCTTGGCCTCGTGGCTGCACACGAGGTGATGAATGGGGTTGTTTCCCCCAGCCAGCACCGAGCCCTGAGCATCCCCAAGCCACAGCTCACGGCAGGACCGGTCCCAACCTGGACTTCATCCCAATGGGACAGCCAGCTGCAGCGTCCCCACTCCTGAGCCCTCTCCACCCATCCCAGTCCCCAGGCTGGGTTTGCAGCTGGTTACAGCAGGTTCAGGTCTAGAAATGGAAGGATACAGTCCCTGGGCTGTCATCCAGTGTCCCATGAGCTCAGAAAGGCACAAGGGTGATGCCAAGGATCCTTACATGAATGGAAAGCTGGTAACAGCATCCCTTGTAAGAATGGGAGATGTCCCCACCTGCCATCACAGGGTGAGGGGTCCCTTGGCTCATCCAAACAGGGCTCACCTGCCCAGGCACCGCCTTGGCTATGGGATTTCATTTCAGCCTCCCTCCTCCATGTCCCGGATTTCTCCTCCAGCCTCTGCCGTGCCAACTGTCTCACCATGGGATATACATGCTCATCGTATCCCCAGGACATGGGTCAGAGGCACTGTCACTGTCACCGTCCACCCCAGAAGCATCCACACTGGCGTGGACTTATTGCCAACATGCCCTCCTTCTCCCCACCCCTGCATGCCCCTCGGCACCCCTACCCCAAAGGCAGCTCCATCCTGGGGGCACCACCAGCTCCATCAAGACCCAAGACCGCACACATGGCTCTACACCCCACACGTGGCTCTAATCCCATCCCTTCATCCTCTCCAAATCCATACTTAACTACATTTGCTCTCCAGCATCTGCTGCAAACCTCAGCGCCCGCTGGAAGTCTCAGCTCCACGCGGTGGTGGAGCACCAGGGACCTGCTGGGCTGGTGGGTGGACGCTTAGAGCCCATCCCCACCTCCAGCTGGGTCTGCTCATGGCCAGGAGATGTGACGCACCTTAGAGGAGCACTGGGGCGATGCTGCCCTTCCACGCCAAGCCAAGCCCTCCCCATCCTGCTGCCACCACCCATCTCCAAGCACTGAGCATCCCCTTACCTTCTGAAGCTCCTCTCTGCAGACGGCTGGTTGGATTTGCCCGGAGAGATAAAAAAAAAGAGCCCTGCCGGTGGCCGGAGAGGAGGCTGTCTGTCTCTAAGGGGTACCTGCCATCCCCCTCGGAGTGGACGCTGGGGGTCTCCAGGAACTCCTTGTCGTTCCACGCGCCCACCATCCCATCCAGAGCCTGGTAGCGGATCTCTATGGAGATGCTGGTCTGCAAGACACGAGGAGGACAAAATCAGTCC
>NW_010107913.1:0-880 GCF_000699245.1 Pterocles gutturalis
TCCTGGGGGATGATGGGATCCATCTGTCGAAGAGAGAGGGAAAAGAATCTTTGGTCATAGGCTTGCCAACCTGGTGAGGAAGGTTTTAACTAATATTGCCGTGGGAGGGGAGACTTAATCCATCCACTCTTAACAATGACAGAAAAGCCAGCAACAAATGCCCAGAGCCTGGAAAAGGTTCACAGGCTGGCATGAGGGGGGCTGGGGAGCAGCACACCGGAGGGCCACCCTCTAGAGAAGTTTTAGTTGCTTGTTTCTCCCTGGTTTGCAATGCAGCCCCATGAAATAATTTCTTACAGCTTTTGCCTCACTCTTGATTAGCCCACCCACCCACCTGGCTGACACTCCTGCTCAGAACAGTTTTGATGGATCTCATGTTGACCTGTGTAATTGCTGAAGCTGAGGAAGCTGGTGGGAAGTGCCACAGGTACAATGAACACTTGAATTAGTGCAAGTGAGCAAAACGACAGAAGGGGTTTGTCATAGTCTGAAGTACTTCACAAGGAGACTCTTGGAGGAAAAACAGCTGATATATTCCTAGAGGAGACATCTGTTTGTCCTCAGGATTCACCACATAATACTTACATGTTAATGCCACCATGCCAATGGAGACATATAACCATCACCAGCTCCTCCACAAATGACCACATGTAACACAAACATAATACATAGCACTCATCCCTTTTCTCAGGTTCATTCCCATCCTTCCTCTCCTCCTGTCCCACTCTGTCTGTATCATGCTCAGCTTTTCACCATACTATGAAATATACTTCAGTGCCCAGCATCAACAGAGTAAGAGGAAGTGGAATGTGGAACTCAAGGGCAGCCTGAGATGCAGCAACCATGAGATAGTGGAGTTCAAGATCTTCAGGGCAGTGAG
>NW_010107914.1:0-18164 GCF_000699245.1 Pterocles gutturalis
TTTTTTTTTTTTTTTCCATAAAAATTGGAGAGAAAATCTGCCAGACGCAAAAGGCAGAGGAAGCCAGAAACAGATGAACAGAGATTGGCTTTGAAATAGCTAATAGACTTTTGGATAGGACACTAAAATTAGATTTTTGTGGAAACCCAACTCCATTCCTTAGACTACATCGGAAAAAGTAGGAAATCAAACCTAGGTCTCACAAATCCCAGCTGAGAGCTACAGCTGTCAAGTTATTTCCCTTTTTTGAAGGTGAGTACCTGCTCCTGAACAACGCTCTGTCAAAACAATACATTTCCACAGCACCTCATTTGGACATCAGGCCTCTTCCAATTTGTCAACATTTCCAACCAGCCATAGCTACAGGATGGCATCCTCATTGTCAGACTCATAGAATGGTTGCCTGAGGCTATGTCTATGAGAGCCCAGAAATTCAACCTGGCATAAGGACAGAGCATTTTAATTTTTTTTTCTTTGCATCCAAAGATGGGTCTTCTTTTGGCTAAATGGACACTTGGGAATGGACATAGTTTCTGACAGAGCAAAACCTTAGCACAGAATAAGCTATACTGACAGTAGGACTCTGCTTTTAAAACAGTACAACCAACCCTTTATTTGAATTTTTGACAATAGACCATTTTTCAATGTGGTTGTGATTTTTATGTCTTTTACTTTCTACTCAAGGTTCAATTCCCCTTTCAGGAGCAATAACAACTCACAGTATTCCCATTTCCTCTTCTTCTTCCAGTCTCCACAGCAGGGTACACCTTCCTCTCAGACATGTTACTAAAGTGTTTGGGAGGCTATGCTGAAAACTGGATAGGAGAAAGTGATCAGAGTGAAAAATAACCTCTGCTGCAAAATATTTATGCAACTACCTCCCTTTTTCTGGTACAAATTCACAGGCAGGTATCTACAAGACAGAAATTTAAGCTGGAGTAGAAGCCAGGAGGTTGTAGCTCACAGTTTCACTGATCTCTAGGATGGAGTTGTTTCATGCTCAGGCAATGTAAAGCTCACATTCAGTTTCTGTTGTCCCACAATAGCATCACAGCAGCAAATCTATCTTCTCAGAACTGCACTGATATGTAGTAGAAACCTGTAGTAAAAAAAAAAAAAAAAAACCTGCAGCAGTAATGCCACCCATGCCAGCATTGCCCTGTGTGGTCTGAGCGCCACTCACCTAAAACAGACAAAAGAACCATACCTAGTGCATGTTACAGTACTGTATACAGCCTATATGCTTTCCCACCCTGGTTTCTCAAAGGTCTCCCTTGTGCGGTATACATTATTTTCTCTCTTATTTCTGTGTCACTAAAGTGGTCCCTGTGGAGGTTTTTTTCAGTGTAATTTCTTCATCAGACAACTCATATTGTCTAATATTCCAACCCAGTCCTAAGAGTTTCTAGACAGAGTCTCAGATGGCAGTCTATGCATAAGGAGTCTTTTCACAGTTGCAGGAGAAGGGAGGTATACAAAGTCTGCAGAGCAAAAGAAAAACCTTCAAGAAAACCCTCCAATACCAAATCCCTTAAAATATTTCTTGAGTATGCTTGGTATTCCACTTTGTTAATGTAAACATATATAAAAGTCTCCTGCTAGCAGGAAAGTGACAGGGTGGATGTAAGAGAACAGATGTGGCATGGCTTATTGAAACGACTGGTTCATATAAAATGAGATATTGTTCTGGCCCTTTGATCTCCAGAGAGTTATAGGTGCTTCCCTGAAGCTCCTAATGCTCCAAAACTGTCAGCTACTAACGAAAACTTAGATTGACACATCACAGTGTCAATCTAATCCTGTACACTGAGAACTGATGCTTGTCTCCACTTGGCCATGCTCCTCTGCAGCACAGGCATGCACCAACATCTGCTTTTCCATGCACAAGCCTGTGAAAGGAGGAAACAGAACATCCAGGAGGGGTTAACTGGGTGAGTGGTACATCCTGCCACATTAAAGTGTTAGCACTGCAGCAAGTTTGAGAGAGAGAGATAATAGAGAGTTTCAGTGCTAGAGAAAGAAAAACAACCAGACTGAAGAACAGGCTTATCAAGTAGAAGAAGTAGTTGGTAGATCAGTGCTTTGAAAAGTAGATATTTGTTTCTCCTTTTCTCATTTGTTAACTTAAAACCATGAAGCTAGGAGTTACTCTGAGTACGTAGCGATCTACAGGCTTAATGGAGCAGAGAGTTTCTTACTTGTCAGTATTTGGTTGTACCTATCCCAACAGAGTCCTGGATAATGATAAGGCTGACAGCTGCCAAATTGAACAGTGGAAATGCCCAGCAGAGACATAAAATGAAAGCTGTATCAATCAATGAGAGGTTAGCCTTGGGACATCCTGATGAACCTTCAGCCGCTGTGATAAATTCCTGCCAATCTTCCAGCTCATTCGGTGCAGGAGGGGCCGAAAAAGCAAAATGACCCCCAACATAGTTCTTTTCCTCCTTTGCACAAGTGGAGGAAAATAAACTCACTTTGATACTTACTGTGTGCAAGAAAACAAAGATTAACCTCCAATACCTGCACAGGGCTGAAGAAGGGGTACAACCCTTCCTCACGTGGTGAATGCAGCTCTGCAGAATTCCAGTCAGTGACTAACATCCAGAGTTAACACAGCAGTGTGGCTTCACCTCAACAGATATGTATATATTTACTTATGGTACTTTTAGGGAAAACACAAGCTAAATAGAGACAGTTTACTCAGAGTAGAATCACAGTGAAGACAAGACACATAAATTATTGTGACGTAGTCACTCAAGGTCAGGAGTGCATAGATGGGCATTGGATCAGATAGATCACTATCTGGGTGTTAAAATATGTCTCAGAAAGCAGTGCTAGACTAAATATTCATTAATGCAGCTCTGCATCTAATTTGCAAATTAACTAGCCAGATGTTTTCCAGTAGTTTATAGATGGCAGCCATAATTTTAGTAAGAGCACGTAAGACGTGCATGCAAATACAGATTTATCACTGTGGGAGCAGTGGACAGGGCTGCATGAGTGACATTTCCACAGCTGCACAAGCACTGTCCCCAGCTAACACAACACTTCCATACGTCAGAGGGTATATCATAACACGGTTCCTTCACCTGGATCACAGATTGTGTTCCTCTCCCACAAATGTTTCTGGTTTTATTCTTGTGAACAGAAGTTGTTCTGTTGAATAGATTTAACCTACTACAAATACACACACAGCCAGGGAAAGGGCTGTGGAAGAAATGTTATACCACTAGAGAAACATCAACACAATTTACTAAAAGAAGAAAAAAATTTTTCTTGTCAATTTTTATGTGTAGAAATGAGGAGCAGTATTCCAAATGATAAACTGTCATAGGCCCGTGGAAATCTGTGCCCCAGTAAAAACTGGAAGATTTAGCAGAGAAAATGGTAGATTTTCACTTAAGGAGGAACTTTATAAGTGTTCCCAGAGCATCCATTAAGCACCAGCTGAAATGAATTAAGCCAGGACAAGTTTCACTATAAATGTTAAACACATACTCATCTCAAGCTGTAAAGTCATACCAAATCTGCAGATATTTTCTCTGCTGTGGTTGCCTGGGATGAAGTTTACTGTTCACTAGAATTCCCTATTTCTTTTTCATCTTTAGCCAAAGAAAACTGCATTAACAAAATGCGCACACATCGTGTTCTCATTTCAGGCCTCTACGTCCCTTGGAGACTCAGGACATAGTGGTAATATATTAGACTGATTCAACTTTTTTTTTTTTTACACCTACAGGTGGATACAAGCAAACACTGCTGAAAAAAAGTCACCATATTTACAGAAGTTTGGTTATCTTCTTCAGTCATTCAGGTGTGCTGCATTCAGAGGAGCTGAGCACATGGGAGAAGGTTTTATTTAAATACAGTTACATTAACTCAACTTTTTGGTGAGCCTGCCCTCTATGTTTAATGTGTAAAAGGCACAAAATTCAATGAAATGGAAACTTGAAACTTTTTTCTTCTGTGAATGATGACCTGAATGATTTGGGCAGCACAACTGAGTAGACAGAAGTCTGTGGGAAGAGGAGCAAGACAGGAAGCTCATAAAAATCAGCTTGTGGTGGGTTAACCTTGGCTGGACACCAGGTGCCCACCAGGCCCCTCTGTCACTCCCCCTTCAGCAAAATAAAGGGGAGAATCAGATGAAAAACTCGTGGGTCAAGATAAAAGCAGTTTAATTAAAGCAAAGGCCAAGGCCATGCACAGAAACAAAAGCTAAACAAGGATGTTATTCTCTACTTCCCCCCAGTAAGCGATGTCTAGCCACTTCCAGGGAAAGCAGAGCTTCAGCATGTGCAGCAGCTGCTCCTGGAGACAAACCCAGTAACCAATGCCCCCCTCCTCCTCCCTGCCCTGGGCTGTTATGGCTGAGCTGAGGTCACATGGTCTGGAACAGCCAATCCGGGTCAGCTGTCCCGGCTCCGCCCCTCCCAAGCTGTGTGATAAACACCCTGCGAGCTGCCAGGGTCACACTCAGACCTGGGATGGCTGCTGTGGGGGTGCTGACTCCAGCTCTGCCAGACCCACTACACAGCTTCTCTGCCAAAAAAGATACATTTGCACCAATATACATATGTATATCATGGTGTGAAACTGCAGTTGTCATCCTGTCTTGTGCTCTTCATAGTTCTTATGATCAAGTAAAACTTTGTGTTCCAGAAAAGTCTTTTATCATTTTACCATTCCTGGCTTCTGGAAACTCCTGTTCATAATGGTTGATGTTAGAGCAGCCACACTGTTAGTATAACTGCTCACAATATGTCCATGTTAGGTGACTCGGACTATTTCTACCTTCTTGTCTTCAGGCATTCATACCATAACCACTGGTTTCTGTGGCAGAGTGACTGTCCTACCATGCCAGTTGTAATATTATTCTTAACCTGCAGAGTAACCAGGAAACTGGGTTTTCACAATACTTCTCTCCAGTCTCAACAAGCAAATGTCATCAAGTGGGGTTTGTCATAATTAGCTATGTCACTCATAACTGAGAGAAAATTTTACTAGTTGCAAACACTTAGTAACAGACCATGGAACTACACTAGTAACTTTTCCTTGAATCTGTAATCACTCTTCCCAAACCAGAAGGGAAAAATTATGTTAGAAGGCTAATCTGCAAGTCAAGCGTACGTTGAGATGTCCTCTGTCCCTAAGAGCACAACTCTGTCTGTACAGATCCTACTGCTGCTTTTGTTTTCTCCCATATTAAGCCCACTGTAAGCACAGAGCCCTCCAGCACACTGGAGTCAACCATCACTGAAAGAGAGATGGCTCCTTTCCTTCTGTAGCCGCATGTGCGATCTAATTCTTTAAAATAACCCTTATATTCCAGACTTCACTCATGGCATTTCTAGTTTGTTCTTTATCATGGAATTTTTTTATTCTCAGCAGCCATTCACAGACTGCCCCTAACACTCACAGGTTAGAAACTTTCAAAACTGACTTTTGATGTGGCAATCTATTCTAAGTGCCCGGATTAAGATATTAAAATTTGGCCTCTGTTTTACAAATGAAGCTTTCCCCAAGTGTCATTACATATGTGCCACCTCTGGCATACAGATGTGTTTTAGAGACTCTGACCTATGCAGCTCCAGTGCGATTCACACAGTCTCCCAGTTAGTATGGAGCAGAAATGAAGTCATTGTTACTGCAGAAGTTCAACTTCAATGCACTCCTCGCAGAAAAGCAACCTGGAGCACAAGCCATCTGCAAACAGTGGCACACGCAGCACATTTTGAATTGTTGGCCAGGGCTGAGCTGGAACCCTGAGGCTGGACAGGAGCCCTCAAGTGGAACAATAGGCTGGAGACAAAAGGAAGGCCTGGACTGCTGACAACAGTATAAATTACGGAGTAGTGTTTTGTTTCTATTTTAATTGATACTAACATTTAACTGCTATTATCATAGATTAAAATAACCACTGGATCTTTCATTTTTGCCAGCCATCCTGGTGCCTACAAGGATAATTCTCCAAGAAATGTCAGACCTGTTCCTTACCCATAACTCATCACCAATATCCAGTTTTGCAAGATGACTCTATGTATATATGTACAAGCTGCTTACTCTGTATATATATACAAGCTGCTTTCTACTTTGTATTTGAAACAGTGAATTCAAAGAGGGCAAAAAAAAAAAAAGAAGGATTAAACAAGATGCTATGGTTTAGGAGATCTAATAGCTCATAACACCTGAAAAGGTGTCCTGCCAACCTCCTTCCTTCAATGCCTAGCTCCCAGCCACACATTCCTTCACCCCTCACATCATCTCCAGTGCTCACGGGACCTCTTGCTGAAATGCTGCAATTCATAAACCAGAAAATTGGCCATAAAAAAAAGGTAGATAGGTTTATTCCAGGTTAACAAATGGATTCAGCTCTGTAAGATATCCAATGCCACTAGAACCAGTGCAAATTTCAGCATATGCCTGACTGGGGGATTAGCCTTCTATTATTGGGTCAGCTTTAATATGTAGCTTCATCTTAAAGAAATGCCATCATCCTTGGATAGCTTGAAGGTCAAAGGCAAGATCTATGCAGGGGTTTCCATCCACAGCCACCTGGGATATGCATCCCTGTCCCTGAATTAGGCTGTGGGGTCACCGATTCACCTGGGACTCCTTCAAGGCTGCTGTGAAATTCCTAGTTTGTATCATGCCACATAAACCCAGAAGGTTTTCTGGGGTCAGATCCTACTGCAGCACTGTTAACAGCAGGCTATGTCAGACTGCAATACTTCTGAATGAAAACAGTGGGGGAAACACCTGACAGCTGTTATACCTTCAAATTTTTTCTGTCTTTACTGCTAGGGTGGATCACCTGACTGAGTGAAAATTTCACTTTGGTTTCAAGTGACAGCACCAAACAAGACTGCTGAGCCAAGTCAAAATATGTCATTAAACTCAAGCAATTGAGTTTTGTATATGGAAAAGATAGATTTTCAGATAGATAACTAGGTAATTTTGCAAGAGAGGTATAGCTTGAGTGCACGGCTTCACTGTGTCCTCAGTTGCCCCTTTAGTAAGACAATACAAGGCTTTGCAAGATTTATGCAGCCAAAGAGTCCATTCTTAAACCTGAAACGTTGACACAGCTTCCTGAATGGTAGACAAGACAGAGAGAGACAGTTGATAGCATGTGGAAAAGTGCATCCAGCCAAAAATGTGGTGGAGTTCAGCACTACTAACTCCACAAAAATTCTTTCTGGTTCTCTGCAGAGCCTGGGGTGGTTAAAAGCATCATCTTTTCAAACTTCAAAATAAATAATTGTGCAAAACATCCTTTTCCTCAGTAGTTCCTTTTTCTTCAGTAAAATACTACAACTTCTTTTATTTGAAGAAGAAGAAGAAAAGAAGTCTCAGTTTTGCAGTCTTTTGGTGTTTGTGTTGATTTTTTAGCCAAGGATCCCTTCCCTCAGAGGAAGATAACCAGAATTTTCTTATCACTTCCCCTGTGTACTGTCAGATTTTTTTTTTTTTTTTTGCTGTACACAAAAGACATAAACTACATCATTTTCATTACAAAACCTTTTCATTATTGTATTGATTATTTTCGTCATGTTTAATGACTAACCATTAGACTCAGTAGAAAGAAAACCTATGGGATGCCCTGTTATGAGGCTAGTTTTATTACATAGATTTATCTCAGTCTGTGACAGAGCATTGTATCTTTGTATGACATCTGTGTAGGGTTCCCTCTCCCAGAGACTGCTGTAGCTGTTTCCTTTCATTTGGTAATATCACTCCTATCTTGTTTGTACCAACCTTCATCCATGTGCTGTCCAGAGAGATGCGGGATGACTGCTCTACTCCTTTGTGTTAGTACTAATAGGATGAGAACATAGAAGGTGGTATCATTATCATGTTGATACATTGGCTGTGGCTTATTTCCTAGGGAGGGGAACACCAGTTTAAATTTATGAACTGAAATCTATTTACAAATACTACAATTTAATCTGGTATAAATAAGCTCCTCTACAAAGAGAGAGGCTGCCCATCCCATGGCCATGGATTATCCCTGCCTCCTGCTTCTGCTAGCACTAGTGCTGCTGTGGCAAACCACATCAGGGAACTGATCCAGCTGAAAACTAACCACTTTTTTTTTGGCAGCTGGGTTTTCATTCAGATAAACTCCCTGCTCCACCTCACTCATGTCTGTACAAACAGTAATGGCAATGTGAGGGAGGCTGTATGAACAAATAGCTGATGGTGTAAGACAGAAGGGGACTCATCCTGTTAGCAGCAGCAGCCATTTATCCTGCTTAAGTTGATCATGGACCTGTGGCACTAGTTAAACTGGTTCCAGCCACTGTATGGATGATATTATTTTCCTGCTTCTTACTTCCTCAAGTCAATTAGTGGCAGATTCCAAGTAACCCAATGTAAGTGATTCTTGACCTGGAGTGAAAAAAGGCTCCTTGGGACATTTACAGCGCTCACGTGAACCAGGGCAACTTCTTGCGCCTGTGTATGATCTCCACTTCATACATACACAGAGATGAAGAGGCAACAACTGCAAACCCTACATGATGCTACAGGAAAATCCTCACTAATAAGAGCTGGTCGGATCAGCCCCTGGACAGGAAGTTCTGTGACACCCTAAAAATCATCCAGTCCAACTGTGTTTAAGTTTTATGTAGTGTTTAGAAAGCAAGAATGCCTGGGTATCTGTCAGAGGTCTTAGTAGCAGCTGTAGCCAACAAAAAATAAATAAAAATAAAAATCTCAGGCTGACTAGAATTAGGTCCTTCCATCCAGGATCCTTACCATTTAGTGAGTTTAGCATATTTTGAGAGCTCCTAGCCTAGACTGCCTGGGGTCTGTCCTTTCCTCAGAGAAGTGTAAGTCACCCAGACTAACAGCTTTGTTTAATAGAAGTCTCTATTCCCAAGATCTCAATAAATGTCCAGGAGGGATAACTGGTTTCCATTATTTTCCATCATATTCTGCATAACTGAACTAACATTGCCTGATCTGTTTAGAGATCTGGTCCTAGCCTCAAGCTGGAATTTGGGTACCAAAACCTTTCTCATCAGCAGACACTTTGGCTGCACTGGCCATCATTAAACTTTGCACGTCCCCCCACAGGATATTCAGCACAGGTCCCAGGAAGCCGGGAACACCCACATTTTCCTCATCCTTGTTTCTTTTCTTTTTTTTCCTGTTACTACCTTCAGTCCTTAGGCATCTGTTGTTCCTGAAGCTCTCAGAAACACTGTGTCTACACAGGAATACAGTTGGTATGAAACACTAATATACCAAAAATCAGTATATATTATCCACATTTCATCTTTCAGTTAGTGACCCACTTGCACCTTGGGAAACGGTGCCAGAAGATTCAGGCTACAGACCTGCCATTCCCTGGATAAGCCCAAGAGGGGTTATGTGGACTAATAAAGTAACACCATGTTTTCCTACCACCCTTATCCGTATAGGCTACTTGACCTGCTGTCAGAACTAACAGTACTGAAGGCCCCCAACTAATGGTTAACCATCTCCTGTGTACACAAAGCTTGACTGAAGTGCTTGGGACCAGCTCTTTGGTTGGCTCCACTCTTATCTTACTTGAAGCTGATAAAGGGGGTGCGTCTGCCCTTACTGGAGCTCCTCGCAAATCCCTGGGCAGAAGCAATCACTTTCGGGCAGATTCTGTCAACAACAAACAGCAGCACTTTTCCACAGTGTCACACCAATCTCTCCTCTATGGAGCAGTCAGGTAACAGCAGCATCTGAGCAATTTACGGTATCCCCGTTTCTACATGTGCCTTGCTGGTGAGCCTGTAGGGAGAAGGAAGGAAGAAACAAGGTATCACAGTGAGAAATGTCTACCAACTGGTTTACAGTTCCCCAGGCTGTTAGCTCTTGGGGTTACAGGGTTGACTTCTGATCTTAAACAAATGGCTCAGGGTGTGAAAATTGATCAATATTTCTTTGCCAGCACCCCCATTTTGAAAGTTACTTTGCAGTATAGGGCTTGGAATCTGCACCCAGAAAAGCTCTCCGGAAGAACTATATTGACACTGCGTTTAGTAAAAAAAACCAGTGTGATGTTGTTGTGTGTACTTAACTCAGTTTATTTTCTCTGCCTTCTATCTATGAGAAAGGGAAAACCAACAAACTAGATGCTCAATGACGGTGTTCCAGCATCTCAATATTGTAACTTAAAGTGATACTACCAGTTAGACTAATATTTTTTCCTAATATAGTAACAAAAAAAAAAAAAAAAGTGAAAAAAGTGTAACTACAGCTGTTCTTTTTAGACTCAAAATACAACCCTGTTATATACCGAGGGAACTCAAAAGCAAGAGCTTTTTGGATTGTAAGTATTTTCCACAAGTAAAAATTTTCATGTGTTGATAAAAAACCCATACATGTTTTGTGAATACATGCAAAAATAACATTTCTCTCATTTTGTGTGAAACTTCTTACAGTCTTAATTCAGAACAGCATCTGTTGTCACGACAGTACTTGAACACATGTGATAAGTTTTAAGCAAGCACCTAAACCTTAACACATGTTTAGTTTAGAAGTTCTCTTGAATCACAGCAGGTAGAGGTAGGCAGCATAATGCAGAGAGTAATCTGTCTCTTAACAGTTGCTATTTAAGATAGGAAAACCAAAATCCCTTACTGAACTAACATGATATGATTTTTATCTTAACATCCTTCCTATTAAATCTCTTACCTACAAGTGCTAGCCTCTAAGCTTTTCTAGCACTGATTTAGCTGAATTACACACAAACGTACATCGTAGACTCTCAATTCCAAAAGACATGGTACTTCGGTACAAATCTGGAACAATAATAGCTTCATCTAAGTCAGCTGAAACTAGTAACAAATGTAAAACACACCATGAAACAAGTTACCATGAAGTGAAAGGAGTTAGCCTACATTTACAGGAAAACAGTTGAGCTTAGGTCAACTGGAGTCAACAGTTGTACTAGCACGAAGAATGCGTTCCCCGCTAAGATTGATGTAGCCCAGCAGAGCACTCCCTATAAGCATTCCCTGCAGAAAGAGCCATTTCACAACTCCAGCCAAGCACTTCTATCCTCTTGTTGGATATCAGTGTCCCCACAGGAGACTTGAAAGAAGAAGACTCTCCATCTGCTTCAGTGCCAAGAGGGTTGACTTAATTTGGACAGCTCTCTTTGTAAATTAATCCAGCCTTTTCACCAAATCAGGTGGGGAGGGGGGGGGGGGTCACAGCTTCCAAACCATCAGTTTAGATAGGGCAAAGCTGACAAGTGTGAGCCACAGGGAGTTACAAACAACAAGGTATGACACTGTCTATAGCCAGTACAGCTATTTCTTCACTGAAGGTCTAACTGACATGTCTAGTGCAATCATATATCTAGCCGAGGTGCAATTTCCTAGAATCATAGAATGGTTTGGGCTGTACCATCTTATTTGCACTGGCATGGTGAAAGCATTCCTCTTCTGCATGCCCCCCCACCAAACAAGACACAGCTGTATTGCTGCAGTTTCCTGTTACAACTTAGGTAAAGGCGATGTGCACTCTGGGGTACAGGTATAGCCATTTGAGAAATTACTTCCCAGAGCTGCTTTTTTACCACTGTCCAGATGCACATCTTTTTGATGATGTTGCTGAGCCATAGTAAAGTTGTGTGAGTTGTCCTAGCCCATTTCAGAACACATGGTAAGTCAAATCTAGGTATCTGCTGATATTGCATGGACTCAGACTATGAATACTCACTAATGGCTCTAATTTTACTAGTAGTAAAAAAGCTTCAAAAGGTATTTCAAGATTTTATTAACAGCTCTTGTGAGACAACAAACCTCTGTCAAAAACCTTATACTGCTGTCTGTAACAGTTTTGGTAGAAATCTCTAATGCAAGCTCTAAGGATTATCTGTGCTGCAAAGTGGTACAATCTCATAAAGTAGAGCCCCCTGTGGAAAGTGCTAGTAGACACAAGACACGTATGTAGAGTTGAGGCTTTTTAAACTTCTTTATGTATCTGCTGCAGTTTGTTATATACCTGTTGCAGTTCAGCAGAACAGTTTTTTCTTCCCCATGCAGTATGTGGTAGTACAAGGTTTTTATTGTTAAGAAATGAACTGAGAGGAGCTGAGATCTTCCTCGCTTGGGCTTTCTTGTGGTCATGGGCCCTTAAGTCTCCCCCAGCAGTAGATGCCCCCACTTTGCTCCACCCTTCAGCAGTGCATGTAAATCGGGGGCAGGCCAGGGAATCCCAGCTAGGAGAGACTGCCCCTGCCTGCCAGGACGTCAGTGAGAGCTCAGCAAGCAGTGCAGCTGGGAACTATGTCTTTTGGGCGTTGTTATAAGCTGGACAGAAAGAAAACAGTTTCATCCATCTTCCTTTCTCCTTCTCCCGGTGCCGCGTACGGTGTGAGGACTGCTGCATGCAACTACCTTCAGTGAGGGGCTTTGGACCTCTTCTTTCTGCTGGAGCCTTCCTGGAGAATCTCACGGTATTTCAGGCTGCAGGAAAATGTGCTGGGGAAATCATGTTAGGTAAGGCTGCCTGAGCTTCCAGGGACCTTCTCTAGCCAAGGATGCTTTTCCTTTTAGCAGTGCTTTTTCTGGCTGGTAATCAGGAAGCTGAAAGTAACAAATGGACCTGGAGTTGTGGGTGAAGTGAAGGCTAATGTTTTCCTCTTGCTTTTGCTGCTTTTGTGACTGCTGGCAACAACCTAGTTGTCATAAAGAAATGCACAGGAAAAAAAAAAAAGACATTTTGGACTGGTTGTCAACCAATAAGGGTATGCAATCCATAGCTTTCTGGAAACAAGCCTAATCTACGTCCCTGTTCTTTACCCGTGCCCCGCCACTCCCCCCCCTGCCCGTCCCCCCCATTTTCAAGCTTAATTTTAGATTTCTGATGTGCTAATTCGAATTATGCTGGCATTAAATAATTATAGTTTATATTAGCAATTGTTGATAATGCTTTGAAAAAGCTCCTTCCCCCTCACCATCTTCATTTGGGTGTTTGTGTCTTATTAGCACAAATTTATTTCAGCTGTCTGTTTTCTGTAGAATTCTTTTCACCGTGACCCTGGTCTGTCAGGCTGTTCATTTAGGAAAAGGTAAGGAAAATTTCGTGTTTTCTCCTGCCCCCTGTATTTCACCTGTACATTTACAGTGTGTATTGCTTCGACCATGTCATCATTTGCATTACAAGATACGTTTCTCTTCCATATTTGCACTTCTTGCCAAGGCCATGAAAAAGAACATGAAGAAGATGTGAAAAGTCTCAATGCCACAGCACAAAAGCAGCAGCCCAAGAACGAACGAACTATTATAAGTGTTCTCAGTGACATGAATCAAAGTTATGAAAGCAGAAAGCAACAGAATTCCAGGGCATTGGTACCTTTCACTGGGATTACAGAGAGTAGGTAACATTAATTTATTTAAACAATGCCATAAAGTTTCTTTTAAAAATATTACATCACAGTAATGCTTCCGCTGTTGTCCTAGAATACTGCAGCCAGTTGGTTTTCTGTGGCTGCCTATTTAAATCACTCCCGTGGCTACTTAGGAAATGGTGATAAAAACTTAATGTAGAACAGGGGACCTCTTACCTTCAAGAGGTGGTAACAAAAAATAGTGAAAGATGCTAGGAAATAAGAAAGGGTTGGTCCCTTGGATTTACTAAATTGTTTGACAAATTTTGTAAAATTCTGTTCACTTTAAAAAAAATTATCATATTTCGTGGCCAAAAACTACTTAATGTAAAAAAAAAAAAAAAAAAAAAAAAAAGTTTGAGCTGTCTGAAAGCAACAGTACTAACAGAAAAAAAAAATTAAGGACAGACATGCTTCTTCCCACAAACATAAAGTTTTATATTGGTATTCAATACCAGGAATTCTGAAAAAGGTTTGGAGTGTTTCCATCCTGTCTCAAAACTAAGCAACTCTTTCCAGTAACAAAACCTCCTTTTTTCAGAAATAAGCACTACTTCCTGGTAACAATACCCCGTTTCTTGGTGGGACTGAAATCTGCCTCTGACAAAGTGAGACGTTTCACTTGAATATGTGCTGCTAGTGCTACATGACTTGCCAGGCCAGGCATTGCTTCTTGACCATCTTGTAATCCCTAGTAGTTTGCTTTTAATCCTTAGCTAAACAAACTGGGCTTAACTGAACAAACACTCCTAACAGGCAGATAATTTTATTGTCTCTGAAGACAATAAACCTAGATATCCTTAAGATCCTTGGCAACTGGAGAGACCCAAGAGAACAAGTGAGGAAAAGGGGAGGTTCAGAGCCCCTGTTAACCTCTGTTGATATTGTCTTGCAGGTAAAAAACTGAACAGACACTGCTGCCAAAATGGAGGGACCTGTATACTGGGGGCTTTCTGTGCCTGCCTAAAACATTTCACTGGCAGGTACTGTGAACATGATGAGCGGCAAAGGTAAAAAACAGACCAAAAACAGAAAGAGTGAGCAAGCTGCTCTAGACAGTTGTTTTCTGTGGTGGGATCAGGGATGTACTAAATGTCTACCTTGTCCTTGACAGCAACTGCGGCAGCATTGCCCATGGTGCCTGGGTGCTGAAGGGCTGTTGGCTGTGTCGGTGTGGCTATGGTACTCTGAACTGTCTCTCAGAAATAATGCACGATAACTGTGGTAAGGAATATCATTAAATCAACCATTTTTATCTTGTGGGTAACAGAATTGCTTTCTGCAAAGGTGGAGTACTCAGAGGATGCTGTATGTGCTCTATTTAGACTTTTGCAGTGATCTGCTTTGCTTCAGAGAATGCATTAGTGAGACAGTAAAAAGTACTGTTGCTTTTGTAGTACACCACATAAAATACTTTGAGATCTTTATAATCCCGTGCAGGAGGAAACTTCCCCCATTTTAACTTAAAATTACAAGGGTTAAATATGTCTTCATTCTGCAAAACCTGCACATGCCTATGACTTCCCATTTAACCAGGACAATTTGTACAACTACATCCAAGCATACCAAAATGTTTCTTCAGTGAGGAAAGACTAAAAATAAGCTGGTGTGGTAAAAGTAGAAACCAGTATTACAGTAAAGAAACAAGTACTGAAAGCTTGCATTTTCTTGCATAAACTGATTAACACATAAATGGCAAAAAGCTAGTCTGAAACTTGCTTTAAGATCTGTATCTTAATCTTCAAAATAGTCTTAAACTGAGTTCTAAGACTGAGCACACTCCACAAAAAATGTGTAGCCAAAGTCCTGCTCAGTGTAAAGTAGTAGCACCCACTCCCCTCAAATGCACTGTATTAAATAAATGTCAACTCTTTATGCATCAGTCTGTGAAAATTCCTGTATAAAAGTTTGAGTATTTTTGAAAACAGTGTGTCAGCTAGCATAAAAAATTGAACGTTTGCTTTACAGGTACTTCTTATGCCTTGCTCCTGATGATTTTCCGTGGAGAACTGGCTACTGAGATCCAGAATATTTTCAATACTCTGAGATGACTAATAAGAGTTTAATGTTATTTTATCTCCAGTGGCAAATTTAGTGCAAAATATTCTTGCCCTTCTCCATCTCTGATATCTTAATTTCACCGTGTGCTGTAGTACACTTTCCTTTGGTTGTGACAACACCACTAGTTAGCAGGGTAAGAAAATAACAGGCTTCTTGAAGCTTAAATAGCTTAAATAACTTCAAGATTTATTTGCACCCGCAGGAATACTGCACACATGCACAAAACCACCACACCATCAAAGCCATTTTTGCTTTGAAGTCTTCTCTATTGACTAATATGTGGCATCCAACTTGCTCGTTAAACTCTTCAGAAGAGTTAAACGCTCATGTTCCCTTGGGTGTTCACCTTTGAATCAGCCCTATTGTTTCTCATTACAGGAGCAAAAGACCTAACAGGCCTCACCTGCTCAGTAAAAGAAGTCTACTGCTTACCACTCTTGAGCTCAGCTTAACAAATGTAATAAAGGTAGCAGTGGAGAATCATCTGCCCGTTCTCTGAGCAGAGGCTCAAGTGGCTTTCACGTGCATGAGGGTATGGCTTTCTGCTTGTGCTGATAGATGAAGCCACTTCTTGTTAAAGGAAGGGTTAAAAGGCTACATGCAGACTTGAGAGCATACCTCTTGTGAAGATCTTGCTCTTGCTTTTGCTTGGTATTTACTTTTGATTATTCTGAGATTAATGTCTGCAAGAGCTGATAAGTGTTATCAGTTGCTCCTCAAACTATCATTGATGGGACATCTATTCACATCTCTCCCCTGAGAATAGCCTCTTTCATTGGCTTTAACAGCTGATACTTTTAACTTAAGTACCTGTGAGATGTCAGAGGACTTTCAAAGGACATTGAAAATCCTTATGTTTTAAGATGTACATACTTTACTCATTAACCATATTATTCTCTTTTTTTTTTTTTTTTAAGAATTGAAAACAGGAAAGGAGGAAATTACCAGACTATATTCTAATGGGCTAAGATTACAGCAAACAGCGTTTGCACTCACTTGCCTGCTCACCGTCCTCCTCCAGCTCTGCTGCTGGGAGTTGTGAAACCGGGCAAAAAGAACTTATGTAACCTTCACCATGAGTCATGCAACTTTTTTCTTCTGTGAGCTACAGAGGACACTTCTACCTACATGTTGGAACCAGATTAAGATGTATTGGTTAACACTGAAGTCCTTGGATTGTTATAAATTCGTTTTATATTAATGTGAAGTATTTATTGTTATATTATTATTTTATTGTTACTATCAATGTCTGACTCTAACAATTCTTTAGTTCTAAAATACTGTTCTTCCAGTGGAAGCAAAAACCCTTCAATGTTCTATGTCTTAAGTATTGTAAATTATAGTGATTTCCTTTGTACACAGTACAACTACTTTAGCAAATAAAGCTGATTTCATTTCTGAAGAGCTTTTCTGTTTGGCTTTATTTAAACTTGAAAATTCTTATCTACCATTTGTCATTGCATTGTATCCTGTAACAAAACAGTATGAAAAGGGCAGGGTAGAATGAGCAATATGAAATTCAAAGAGATAAGAAGAGTTTTAAGGGTAGGTATATTTCAAATACTAATATACAGATTAACTCTAAAATTTTTATAGTCTTCCAGTTTTTATTATTATTATAGCTAAATTGTAATGTGCAAAATCCTAGGCAGGGAGCATGCATTTCTTAAAAACACATAACTGATACTTATTTGTCTTTTGGTGGTTTATTTTATTTCACTTCCTAGAAATATGAACTCCTCTTATCTTTTTAAAGGGACAGCAAAGAGCAACCTCATCAAACTTTTTCTATAGGAAACCTGTCTTTGATTTATATATGATTTAAATATTTGTATTTCTGGGCTGTAAAATAAAAACCATTTGAAGTGTGTAATTGCATTTGTAATGCAGGTTTATATGAAACCAGAAACATGTTTGTTTAAAAAAAAAAATTACAATGACAAGCCTAAATTGTACCTTCATTCTTACAGTGCATACCTACCACATAGAAATAATCAGATTAATGATTTTGTTGGTTTAAAAGACATTATTGATGTGTAAAATCCTTAATCACTTGTAAAAGTTTAATATATTTAATTCTTAAATTTTTATTATTAATTTAATTGGTGTCATGAACCAAGACAATAATCCAGTTATGCAGAGAATAATGCATCACCAACAAATGGTATAATATTGTGGCTGCCTTTGAATCTATGGCTATTCATTAACAGAATTTTATTAGGGAGTCAAAGTGTAAAAACATATTAATGTTAAATACTGCAAAGGATTCAGAGTGCTCCTTTCCACACCCTAGACTTGAGTGGAAAGAGTAAGGTACTCTCACTCTTCACGTAATGTACATTAGACTAGAAACAGTCCTCACTTTTTTCCACACTCTTTTTTGTACCCATATGCCTCTGTTTCCACAGATTTTGAAAAGGAGGTACCAGTTTAGGACAATTAAATATCAAAGAGAACAGCTGGAGGAAAACAGTCATGCCTTTACTTTTCAGATGTTGGAATTGTAGGAATACCATTGTGAAAACATATTGGCTTGTTATAAAGCATACCTGAGAAGTCTGTAGACAATACAGCTTGTGATGTGCTTCATCTACGCTTTACTTTTTGAAGGAAAGAAGCAAGACATCTGGTGTCAGTGTATTTGAAGTAATACTTATATTTTATCCCTACTGAAAACATACAGAGACATAAAAGATAGCAATTAACAAAAGGAAAGAGT
>NW_010107914.1:18195-39553 GCF_000699245.1 Pterocles gutturalis
GGTTTTACAACAGAAGAGCTATTTCTGTTCCAATAGCATCCACAGCAGATTTAATCAGGAAAAGCTGATCTGGAATAACTCATTATGTAGATGAGCCTATGTGCCTGCATGAGTCACCCTGATGGAGCAATACATTATTGGGTCAGTATGACTTAAAGAATTAGAGCAATTGAAAAGTCTAGCAAAGCAACATTTTCCTGCTGTACCAAAACATCAGTTCAAGGCATTTAACTAGAAACAACTAAGTAAAGTTTCCACAGTTTCAAAGCGCTATATGGGCAACCTAGCTCAGTAAGTTACTCTAATTAATGCCAGTGTAAATCACTAGTCATTCTGAATGCTAGGATTTGAAAATTTTCTCCCGTGTACGTGGAAGAAGTTATAGAAGATTTTTGTTTGTTTTTAAGGTAGCATCCTTTTCTCTCTCTAACTTATGCCATTGCATTCTGTGTTACTGGAAAATCTGTAAATGATTGCTTCAGGACTGTTTTACATCTATCATAATATGGCAAAATATAGCCCTGGTGATGGTTAGTTGTGGAAGATGTTTGTCTGGTCTTTGTGCCAGGGTTCTGGAAGTTGCCCTGAGTAGGCATAATGAAGCACAGAGTGTGTTGTCCTTGCATACCTCTGAAGCAGAGTTAGCCACAGGACTTGAGTTTGAGGAGAAACTGCTATCTCCTTCAGAAAAAAAAAAAAAAAAAAAAAAAAAAAAAAAAAAAAGAAAAGAAAGAGAGAGAGAGAAAAAAAAGAAAAAACATTCAGAATCTATCCCATGCATAGTCTTGTTCGTAAATAAAAATGTAACTAGGAAGGGAGAAAACAAAGCACTGAGGAACAAAGGAAAGCACACAGTCACAATCTTTGCTTAGGTTAAAACTGTCCCCCCTTTTATCTGTCTCCAGCTGTTTGCAAGAACAGATAAAAGCATTATTTTCCTCCCCTGCTACCATGTAGGCCTGGTCAGCCTTCTAACACTGCAATTACAGGCACTTTGGTAAGGTTTGTTTATAGCAAACAGCGATGCTTGCTTTCCAGACTCATGCTAACTCTTTATGGGCTACTCCGTCAAACATGGCACATCCCAGCAAAGTAGACGTCTGTTGCCACAACTTCGTGCAGCCACGTTTGGGCAGGGGAAGACCCTCAAAGAGAAATATTTATCAACTGCTTCACAGGCCCCAGAGCCATTAGACCTTTCACTCCTCGCAGTTGACTCCAAAACTAAAACAAATGGTGCAGCCCATGACTGGCCTCTGCGGCTCCATCCCTGCAATCACTCCAACCTCCACCACTTCTTGGCACGTGCTGCTGATAAGGACCCTGGACTAGGGGAGCAGTGTGGTGGTGGGGACTGCCTCCTCTGTGGACAAGAGCCCCTAGTGCTGGAGCCCTGCAGCCCGGCACAGGTCTGCAGGGGGAGGCTGCCAGCCACCCTTAATGCACTGCCTGTTTAAAGGAAGCAATTAGTTTAACATAAAGACCATCCAGTGTGCCAAGGTTCCCTCATACAAACCTGAAAAACTAAATTGCAGGCACAGATGCTGAGAAAGTGTCACTCATTTGGCTCTTTGAATATCTGATGGTTATCTCCCAAGGTGAATTTATTCCTAGGAAGGAGAGATGAATTTATGTTGTCCCTGAAAAGTGTTAATGGTGCCCATAGGTGCCAATAACCTTCCCTCACCTATAGCTGTGAAAAAGACTTTTTTTTTTTTTTTTCCAGCCGGACAAAACAGAATCAGAAGCAATTTTCACACACTTGTTTATCCAGCTGGTTTTTGGTTTGGTTTTTTTTTTCAATTGGCTGATTTAAGATTGCTAAAATCTCCCCCCACACATTTTGTTATTAGTCTTTCATTGACTGTAACAGTGTGTCAGCAGGCTATGTGTCTGGATCATTACACCCACCGGTTTCATGTGCCCGGTCAGGTGTATGGCAACTTTATATTTTGGCTTTCGTTTATTGGTAGGGTGATAAGAGTACAGCCAGATGGCTCATGTACTGAGCAGCCCTGCGAATTGCAAGTTATAGGCATATGTCTTGTGGAGGCCTATCTCGTCACCCTGCAATCATCGCTTGTAATTCACTGCCTGTCTCACCTTTTTACAGAACAGTCATATATGAGTGTGAGAGACTTAATGACAACTGAGCAGCTGTATACTTGCACTCTGCAAAATTACCCAAGCATCATGAGTACTCCTTGTGATTGCAAAGCATATTCTTGGTCACAGAAGACATTAAAACATGTAATTCCCTCCACATTCGGCTGATTGACCTTGCCCTTGGCTGATGCTGCTGTGAGGGTGACTTCTTGTTAAGGGTGTGAAGCTGCCGTATGCCACTGGAATAAAACCAGATGCCTCATTCATGTTGGGCCTAGCTCTTCTCTTGCTGGCACAGTAATAGCTTTCACAAGCAGCTGTCTTCATCTGCTGCAGCCCAAGCACATCTTTACAAAACTACAATTTATAAACCAGCCTGTGAGGCTTCAGTTCAGGTATTATATGTACGATAACGTCTGGATGAAATGCTGGGAATATACCAATGAGACAGAAGCACTGATAAAGGCTCAAAAGCAAACAGCCAGAAAGGCATTGGCATTGTAGTCTGACTAGTTAGAGAAGGCACATTTTCCTGGCTGAGACTCCTGGCAGCTGGCCCCATGGACTCAGAAGATTTCTTTTTCTAACAGCTGAGATACCTCTCTGAGCTTCACATGTTGTCTGGGACATACCTGTTCACCTTTCACTAGGCACAGACACTTGTGAGCAGAAGTAGACATACAGCCTATGAGGTCCCAAGTCACAAGACTGGGTCTGGCAGGATGACAGGAGACATTTTCAACCTGTCCATACTGAATTTTCTGCCAGCAAACAGCACAACAGAGCTGAACATTAACTTCCTGTGTAGGCATGGCATATAATAAGCTGCATCGCTTACCACCAGCATGTCTTTTGCCCCTTCTCTTCAATGTGATGCTGGAATCTGCCCACTAAACAGAAAGATTTGTGTGACTCATCCTCCTCATAAAGTATTTCAAAAGGTTTAAGTTAAGAGGAATACAGCCCAATGAAACAGCCAGTTTTGTCTCGCTGTACTGACAGAAACTGTCTAGTCAAATTCCAGAAAGTTTTGTGGGGAAAGTTGTGCCTTCTGTTTTCATATCACTAAGATTACATCTTTCCAAAAATTATGGAAAGGAGTTCCGTGAAAAAGTTAACTAAAGATTAAGAAGTGGTAAAATGCTGTAAACACAATCTCTAAAGCATCTCTAAACAGAACAAGCAGAGAGTCAGGATCAAAAAGAATAGATGTCAAAGGTCCTTCCCACCTGACTTTGTATATGAACTCTTCTGAAGATTGTTTCTTGGACCAAAAAGTTTTAAAAAAGAAGGAAGATTAACAGCCTTGTCAAGTCCCATGCTTTACACATCAGCCTTGTTTCAGTCACAACATTATGTCCCTTCACCTTAAACCTGCACAATACAACACCAGTAACGAAACTGCTTCTTGTACAAGGAAGAAATCCCAGCTGGCAGACAAAGTGTCAGGAAACACTGTCTTTAGTTTTAAAAGGTAGATTATGAAGGCCATGTGATGCTGAAAATGAACTGAGCTCTGTTTTCCTGTCTGCTATGCTGGTGTTGGTTTGCTAAATTTAATGAATAACATTCGTGATGCCTGTTTGTAACAGAGCTGGAAATTTCATAGTGCTTTTAACATCGGTCTTCAGAGGAAACAAGAAATACAGGAGTGTGCTCCCTCCTCTGTGTCTCTCCCTTCCCCTGTTCTTTACAGAGGCTATACCCCTGTTCTGTCAGTGTAAAAAAAGACTTGTGCAGAAATGCTGTGGACTACATCTCCAGCAGTGCAATAATGTGCCACAAAAGCCAATTCAGTACCTTCTTCTGCTGTGTTCTCTTTTTATCTGAGCATATCCTCTTAGTGATATGTCTGTCATGAGTGATGCTGACCAAAAACAATGGCAAAAGCTCAATAGTAAGACTTCAGTGCCAAAATATAAGTAGGCCAACCTCCAGTCCAACAACTCCAACAGTGAATCATCTGTGCAACAAAGGTAGCAAGTGTGAATTCCAGGTGCAATGTATATGCCCAATGCTGCAACTTCCTCCTGTCTCTTTTGTACTGGTATCAGGTACAGCCATGCTGTCAGCCAGGACCACTCACTTATCTATCCAAAAATTTTATTTTCTGATTTTATTGGCCTACCTTCCAGCTAGACCATCTTTAGTGACACAGGGATGTAGCAGAGACATGCAGAAAATGAGAAGGGGAGCCCACAGTCAGACAAGCCCAAACTGGTTGCATAATCACTGCTTTAATGCTTATAGCTTAGTTAGTTAAAAAGATTGCAGGTCTTATTTTCAAAAGAAGACAGCAACCTGGAATGTAGAGACAATGGAAAGAACTAAATGTTAAATGGGCAGAAAATGTGCTCACAGATTCCCATTAAAACCTATAAGCAGTACAACATCCCATGGGAGCAAGAGGAAAATATAATTATGTATTTGGCAGTAGTGACACCATTAATGGAATGTTACATGTTATTTTGTCATCTTCACTTTGTAAAGGATGTTGAACTTTGTAGAAGTTCGGGGGGAAGATATAGTCATAATTTAAGATACGAAAATATAGACAATGAAATGTGTAGCAAGCTCAGCGCATTATGAAGGCAAGAATAACCATCAACTTGATCCTTCACAGAATCACATGGGAGGATACTCAGTCCTATTACTTGGTTGAACTGATAAAGCCGTTGGCACTCTTTTACACAGAGGTGCCCCAATAAAACCAGTGTACCTTTCACCAGGTGACAGAGATGTCATTTACCAGTGTTAAAAACTTAATTCATCCAGTGTTGGCAGAAAGGTTACTTACTAAAAGTCTATCAAGCCAATGAAACAGCACTGTGGCATGCACGTTGGTGTGTGCACATATGTACCCAGAGAATGAAAGCAATTCTGGAGCAGACTTTGATGTTGCAATCACTGAAGATGCTACGAGTGAAGAAAGTGCAAAGAAATGAAGAAGATTAGTCATTATTAGCAATCTGTGCACAGATTCATTGCAAACAATAACATTAAAAGCCATGAACATGAATTGCAAGCAACACCATTGTGTTAAAGCATGGCTATATTAATGTGCCTACAAACCCTGACAAAGGCTGAGATTTTGCTGTGCTAGGCACTGTACAAGTGCATAGGAAGAATGAACCACCCTCAACAACTGACAAAAAATGATGGATTATTTTCTGACAGTTGATAAAGTATCTGTCACCACAGAGTCTGGCTCCATACTGCAAGGCAAAACCCTCAGTGTGAGCACAATCCTACTTCAGTCATGTTTTTATCAGCCGTGCTGGTTTTGCTGTTTATTTGCCATCTTCTCTGTACTGCTCCTAAGTCACAATAGCAGCACAGGCGCCACTCACCAGGAGATGGCATCATTAGAAGTTAATAACATTGACTCTTAACTTTGCAGTCAGATACAAGTGTGAGACTGAGTATAGCACTAATTAATTACTTCCTGAGCCCCACACTACTGATAAAATCTAACATACCCAAAGCAAACCACAGTAAATACTTGAACGCAAGGTGTCACTTTTTCAAATGTAATTTTCAAACGATGAAGCTGCTGTTATCTGCTACTTTGTCTACAAACCTTGTATCTCCCTGTATGTACTAAGACTAAGCATACCGTCAGCACCTAGCACAGGCTGTTCTTACATTTACTACAGAATCAATGAGAGACAATTTTTCCAAGGCAATTAAGAGAAAGAAAATCTTGGGCTGGTAAAAGAAGCATACAATTATATACAGGGTATCACAGAACTAACATTATGGGCAATAATACATTATTTTTTCAAGTGGTTTTTGTATTACCATTGTACTCATTAAATCAAACTTGCAGCAAGCACGATCCAACATACTGCAGGGATGAGGAGTGATTCTTGTATCACTGTGCAAAGACTTACAGAAAGTGAAATAATTACCTTTAATCTTACTGTTCTATCAAAGAGACCAAGGAACCCACTTGCTGGGTTAAGTGTGTCAAAAAGACAAATTATACCAGCACTGTGTGCATTGATTCTGAGATGCTGAATACTAATTTTAAAGGAGTTTTATCAGATAGCCAGATGAAAAGAAATAACAGGGAGTTGTTACTTTTCAAGAGTATACGCTTTGTCTGTCTGCTGGCAATTAAAGTTTGACAGTGTGCCAAGATCTACATAAAAAAGAGGCTTGAAAATATTTGTTTTCAAAAACCACTATTTTGCATAAATATGCAGATCTTGAAATATTTTATAGAGCGGAGGTAGAAAACAGACTGATGTATTTTGATAATATCATTTAGGGACACCATAAATAAGTACGTGATGATAGGTTAATTAAAGCACTTCACAGAACTCAGCCTTATAGATTGATGTTAAAGAGGAAAATGGGTCAGTGCATGAAATAACATTCCCAAGAGACAAATTAGATATCTGCTGCATTTATTGTTTTCCTTAACACTCTCATGCACTGACCTTGATATTCTGCATATGTGATTATCTTAGCTACAATAAAAATATTTCTTTAATAATTCAAAAGATACTAAAACAGGTACTGTGGTATATGCTGCCTGATCTCCTTTACTGTATCATTATGCTCCTGAATACTGATGAGAACTGCTGCTGGGCAAACTAAAGGGCTGCTCTAGAAAAAGCTATGGGTAAACAGCTCTGCCTGCAATAACGTCATCAGGAATTAAGAGTAAAACAAGACTGGTGCTTTAGTTATGCCAGTTATACCCCAAACCATAGAAACATTAAGGTCAGGAAAAATTGTATGGTGCTCCACATAGTGAACTGCCCTCTAATGAGTTGAAAAAAAGTCTATGTTGGATGCCCATTTTCCAACTTCATACAAAATCCTTACAAATACAGTTGGACTAACACCACACCTGTGCTGCCATTAAACAAAAGGCAGGAAAAAAACACAGGTATGTATCTCACCTGTCAAGTCTTACTGTATTGATATAACACTGTCTCTATTCACCCCCTGCCAAAATCTACCTGCAAATCCATATACATTCCACAAGTGCTACCCCTTCATTTCCAAATAGCATAGTCAACTCATCCTCACTTTCGATGTACAAAAGTATTTTCTGCCCAAAATGCTTTTAGCTGGCACATGGAGCAGACAAGCAGTCATGGATCTGTGGAAGACCATCTCCCACAGAGCCCCACCCTCTACTACAACTTCAGTTTAAAAATCTGAGCTCTGATTTCTACCCCTTCTGTAAAGAAAAGGCACCAAGAAGAGCCAAGGAAGATGAGTTTCAAGAACAGCCTGAAGATAAGGTCGGCAAAGATCAGCTCTAATAGCCAGTTGATCAAACAAGAAATTTGAGTAACCTTTCCTTTAAGGGCAGGAGCAATCTAGGAAAAAAGAAATGCAGGAGCAGTAACATACTTCAGAGTCTGATAAGTATCAGGCTCCGCATCTTTAATCTCACCAACAGAAACATAACATAACAGGAAGGGATTTTTCAGCTATGGCTGCTTATTGTGACAGATGATTTTATAGATAGCAGATGGGATTCCATTTTGGTTGAAGACCTACGCATCAACCAAAACTGGCTTACAGCACATTTCTTTGGTCCTGTTTCTTTTTCCACCAGCACTGGTGATTCAGGCAGGAATAGTAACCCAGAATCTGTGGATATTAATGTTTTTTAACCATTTTTACAGTCACCTTGTAAAAAAAACCTCAAATTTCTCCAGCATAAGTGGTTGTACAGTGGTTGTACATCTTCTGAAAATTCATTCCAGAAGATGGGTCTGGAAAGGAGAGGCCAGTTTCCTGATAGCACATGATGAACTAACTCCTGGAACATCCCTTCCTGTTGGTTAGTGAAGTTCAAGAATCCTGAGATACGTACAAAATGCATGAATATATCATGGGGACAGAGGAGAATTCACAGGGTATAGGGTATGCGTGACTTGAAGAAGTCATTAACAGGATTTCACATAACCTTACCTGTTTTTCTTTGGTCCATGCAGTCACCTAGTGCAGATAGAGGAACAACTCAAGGACAGAGCCTCACACAGCTGTTAGTAAATAACTTCAGCACCAGCTAATGGGGAAACCATGGCAGAAAAGCAGGAAGTGGTCGTATAAGAGCAGTCACTTTCCAAGAACATAGCAGGAGCTCAACTTCTCACCAGTGTGAAGGGAAGGTACCTCCAATCAAATTCCTCAAAAAAGGCCCAATGTCCTTGAAAATAAATGGTCAACTCTCTTAAAGTCTTCAAAAAATTTATTTAGAAATAGTGTCGGGACCATTGGAAGACACCTGCAAAAGATAAACATCAACAAAATCTATTTTTGTGGTGGGGATCAGATATGTCTCTCAACTGCCTACACAAGATCATGAATACGAAGTCAAATGGGGGAGTTACAAGGGATTCAAGCTGCATTCTCAGCGCTGGCAGCCTTCTTGCCAGGATCAGAGAAGCCATTGGTACTGATTTCATGGGGCTCACATTATATTGAAGGAGGATACTATTTCAGTCCTATTTCTTTTATAGGGACATTGCTTTACATAGTTACCTTAACACTGGCACGTAAGAGGGAGTTTTTGCACTCTCTGCATCAACGGTCTCCTTTGTCCATGTGGCTTTTCATTTTCAGAGGTGCTAAGCACTTATGACTCATCAAAGTGTGTTCTGGCTGACAACCTCAAGGACCCAAGAATATCTACATGACTTATGGCACAGTTTGAAACAAGAGCAGGTGCTCAGACCAAGACAACAGGACAACCCAGTTAAGAACTTCTCAGAGATTTCCACTCCTTCACGTCTTCACCCTACAAGTCCAAGGCACTCAAATTAATGCACTTCCACTAGGAACTTCCACAGTTATCCAATGCTGTCATCCACGAGGCACCTCCCTGACAAGAAGGTCGGAGACTGATTTATCACTGCGATTTTCTTGAAAATAAAAACACATAGCTTTAATTGTATTCAAAGCCAGAGGGCAAACAATACATAATACAGTCCACCAGGGTCAGGTTCTCTTGTCACATTACAGTAGGCAGCTGCCCAGAAGAGATTGATGTGGTAGATTTCTGTGTATATGCACAACATAATGGCCAGAAACTTTGAGCAGTTAGTTTCAAGAGAGGACTGGAGAGAGAAAGAAAAAAAAAGAAAAAAAAAAAAAAAAAAAGGACTTGCTTTGAGCATGAAGCAGAGCAGTAAACATCTTCTTTGCTGAGTGGTGAAGCCCAGTGGGTACTGTGTTGTCCTGATCAGAAGTGATAATGATATGAACACTGACAAAAATAGTCCTCCCTTCAAGACAAACAATTACTAAACACAGGTGGAAAGCGAAAAGTTTATTGCCTCCTGCCACTTATGTATCTTGTTTCAAACGTAAATAATCTTTCTGTACTTAGAAGTTTCCAATTTTGCTGATTCATTTAATCAAGTTATTAATTCTTCTGCAAACTTAGCAGAGGAAGGTTGTCCTTATCCTCCATTGTCAGGTGAAATCATGGAATCACAGAATCATAGAAGACTTTGAATTGGAAGGGACCTTTAGAGGTCGTCTAGTCCAACCCCCCTGCAATGAGCAGAGACATCTTCAACTAGATCAGGATGCACAGAGCCTTGTCAAACTTGACCTTGAATGTTTCCAGGAATGGAGCATCTACCACCTCTCTGGGCAATCTGTTCCTGTGTTTCACCACCCTCATCATAAAAAACTTCCTCCTTATATATAATCTCCACCTGACTGTCATGATTTTTCCAATATCATGGAGAGTGGCTGGGCAACTATATCAACCAGTTCCCTCAGGACTCTGGGATGCATCTTGTCAGGTCCCACACATTTATGTATGTTCAGGCTCCTCCGTGGTCTCAAACCTGATCTTCTCTTCTAGTGGGAGGGACTTTGTTACCCCAGTCTCCGTCTGGCAGTCCATCCACTTGAGAGGTGTGGGAAGAGAGGTTGCCAGTGAAGACTGAAGGCAAAAACTTGTTGAGTACCTCAACTTTCTCCTTCTCTGTCGTTAACAGTTAGCCAGTTGTGTTCATCAGGGATGGGATCCATCCAGATTTGTAGGTAGAGTAGTAAACAGCAGATTGGTCTCTTCTGTCAAAGTTATTCTTAGCCCACATCTTGGATGCTTTTCCCCAAATCTGAACTGTGTGCTTCATCTATCAAGACTTAATCTCCACTATGCAGACAGCAAGGTGCTCAGCTGCAGATGACAAGCATCACAAGACAACAGAAACAAACACAGGCCCGAAGCAGGGCATTTAGTGACCACCACCAATGTCTCTCCACTAACACTTCTGTGTATAAAGAACAGGAAAGGAAACCAGATGATAGTGCAGGGAGCAGACCTCAAACAAGTGCAGGAATGTGCTTTGAGAACATCCCTACACACTGACAAGGTTGTGAATAATTTACTGACCCTGTTCAATTCCCAGCTTCCTGCAAAGAGAGATTGCAAATGCCTGCTCAGCTAAGATTATTTTCTGGATAATTCAAATCCAGAGGAACTTTAACATGGGTCATATTTATACTGAAGAACTTTTGCCTACATTGGATAACACATTTTGTGAAGGTTCCTTTGGTACTTGCTAGGGATATAATGGCTCCTTACATGAATTTGATTTCTAATATTTCTAATGTTTGACACACTCAACATTTTAAAATTTCATCAGCAATCCATGTGTATGCAACAGGAAATGAAAGAATTTTTTCTGCTCCTGTTCAGAAAAATATTCTTAGACAATGCAACATACAATTTCCTTTCTTTATTTCATTTGAAGTCACTGTGATGCTCTTTCAACAGCTATGGACAAAAGTTTCAGTTCTTGATACGTAATACTAGGCATTTAAATCCATACTTAGGAAGTGGTCTAGTGGTCTAATTGGCCATAGCTCTCACATTCAAAACTATTTATGATCTATACTAATTTGCACCAGCTATATGCCCTAATGCAAAGGAAAAGGAACAGAAAAACATTTTTATGTGCTTTCATCCCTCCTTCAAATTTGTTTCACAGCTGACAGATCTCTGTCTCCAAGCTATTCACACAGCAGGGCTTGCAACTAAATGAGCTGAGCTTTTGCAGTGCTCGGGATGCCGATGTCTGCTACTATGTGATGACCTGGGCCACTCCCTCCTCTCTTGTAAATACATGATCTTAATCTGCCATGACTTAAATTTTGCTTGACACATACCTGATACCTTTGTAATCTTGCTAGTAATCTTTGCTCACTGAGGATTGTTTTAGTCAGAGACTTTTACAATGGCAGCTTCTAAGAGTTAATGGTCAGTTTGGGTCTCAGTGTTTATGAGAAACATGTTGGTGACAATGTTTCACATCCGACATTACTTTTCATTACTGGAATGAGTGCAAGAGTTAAAGTCAGATTTCTTTCCCGTAAGCACCCATAAGAGGCAGAATGGGCCCTCTGATCTCACATTCATATTATACCAAGTCTCAGGCCAGCCAGAATAAAGTCTGGGCTGTCTTTTTAATGCTAACTGATATAGTCTTAACAGGAGCCAAGAAGCAGCAAAACACATTCTGCTTCTCAGTTTGGTTAGTTAGCCATAATAAAGAAAGAGCAACTGACGTTGTCTACCTGGACTTCTGCAGAGCGCTTGACACTGTCGTGCACAACATCCTGGTGGCCAAATTGGAAAAATAAGGATTTGATGGATGGACAACACGCTGGATAAGAAATTGGATGGATGGTCACACTCAGAGAGTTGTGCTCAATGGCCCAATGTCTGAATAGAGATCAGTGACGAGTAGCCTTCCTCAGGGATTGGTACTGGGACCGGTGCTATTTAACATCTTTGTCAGCAACAGGGACAGTGGGATTGACTGCACCCTCAGCAAGTTTGCCGATGACACCAAGCTGTGTGGCACGGTTGACATGCTGGAGGGAAGGGATGCCATCCAGAGGGACCTGGACAGGTTTGAGAGGTGGGTCCATGCCAACCTCATGAAGTTCACCAAAGCCAAGTGCAAGGTCCTGCGCATAGATTGAGGCAATCCCAAGCACAAATACAGGCTGGGTGGAGAATGGCTTGAGTGCAGCCCTGAGGAGAAGGATTTGGGGGTATCGGTAGATGAAAAACTGAACATGAGTTGGCAGTACGCGCTTGCAGCCCAGAAGGAAAAGTGGATCCTGGGCTGCATCAAAAGAAGCATGGCCATCAGGCTGAGGGAGGTGATTCTTCTCCTCTACTCTGCTCTCGTGAGAACACACCTGGAGTACTGCGTCCAGCTCTGGACCTTCCAATGCAAGAAGGACATCGAGCTGTTGGAGTGGGCCCAGAGGAGGGCCACAAAGATGATCAGGGGACTGGAACACCTCCCCTGTGAGGACAGACTGAGAGAGTTGGGGTTGTTCAGCCTGGAGAAGAGAAGATTCAGGGGGGACCTTATAGTGGCCTTCCAGTACTTCAAGGGAGCCTACAGGAAAGCTGGGGAGGGACTTTTTACAAGACCATGCAGTGACAGGATGAGGGGTAATGGATTTAACCTGGAAGAGGGAAGATTTAGACTAGATATTAGGAAGAAATTCTTTATTGTGAGGGTGGTGAGACACTGGAGCACGTTGCCCAGGGAAGTTGTGGATGCCACATTCCTGGAGGTGTTCAAGGCCAGGCTGGATGAGGCTTTGAGCAACCTGGTCCAGTGGGAAGTGTCCCTGCCCACAGAAGGGGGGTTGGAACTTGATGATCTCTAAGGTCCTTTCCAGCCCTAACCATTCTATGATTCTATGACGATAAAGCACTGTAGGGCTCCACAGAGTTGCTCTGAGATTATATACAGCCTCATGGCTTCTCTCTGATACATTGGTAGAAGGAAAGTGAGTACATCTAAGTATGTCTATTCTTGGTACTAAGTTGAGTTTTAGTTGAGTAAAAACTGGGGTTCAGCTGCAGTACAGAAGTGGTAAGCCACACCATCCCTGAGATACTTACACAGGGACTCCAACCACAGATTTGTTCACAACCATGAATTTTATTTTTAAAAGCAAATTGGGATGTATAGTGACCTTAATCGTCCTTTTTCTTACTTTGTCTTCTTCCCAAGTAAAATTGTTCAAACTCACCCAGAGATGATCTTGGGGAAGATTTGAACTTCCATAAAGAAAACAGTGAAGTAGTATTTGTCTCTGTCACAGGTACGGAAAGGTCAGACACTTAAGTTCTAGTAAATATTAAAAGAAGATAAAAAGCCACACAATTAATATGCTGCCTCATACTCTCTACTTCCCTATCACCAAAGTATCTGTCATCATCACATGGAAATTAATACCATTAGCAAAGTCTGTGGATCTTCATTAATTTTCTAGCAACAAGTTTGAACTCTCCAACAGCTCTGGTTCATCCCATTTAACTTCATCTAACTGAGTAGCTAAAATTTGGCTATATAGGAAGCACGATGACACAGAAGACCCCATTACTGCACTGAGATCATGGTCTTTCTCCAGGGTTTGTATGGCAACAGAACAGCCCCAACCCAGCTCAAGCGGCATATTCACTGGAGCACACTCTGCATTGGCTGATTTTAACAGAGGATCAAAAACCTCTTTGCTGTACTCATTAAATTGATGCCTGAGGGTGTCTAGAGCAATTGAGCTCCTAAATCCAGCGCTATAGTAAGATGGAAAAACATCCAGGACAAATTTGCAGGCAAATTCAACACATCATCATAGACACCTTTCTGGACAGGTACCTGAAGAAGTTAATTTGATGAGGACTTTAAGGTAGTTTCAAACACATGGAAATGCTGAGAGAGAGCAGGTGACACCAGTAGCCTTTTCCGTCCTTTGTAGCAGAATTCCCCCATGCAGTGCAAGGAGTCAGGCTAATTACACTTCCATGGGAAAGCATCTGTGTATCTAGTAGCTCCAGAGGGTAAATTTCAGCCAGATGCAATTTAAACTGCTTGAAAACTTTACATTCCTGGAAAAACAGGATCATGAAAAAGCTGCAGGCAGGCAAGTAACAAGAGAATTACCAAAAGGTACTAGAGGATCTTACATATGTAATTTCTCGGGTCTTTGTCACTAAAGCAATATCATGATTGCAATAAACACTAAACAACTTCTATAAATGTTTCAGATATCATGTAGGTGGTGCCAATAAGAAGTTTCATTCAGCTCATAAAACATATAAGCTCTTCATTCTCCTGCTTTACTGACCTTGAGATTGTCCTGTAAGAGAAGATAAAGAAAACAATTGTGTGTCATAGACACGGATGATGTGATGTATGCAGCATCCAGAATGCACTCAGAGGAAAAATTCAGTGTAGATAAAAGGTATTCTTGTGTGTAAAGTGGAATTCCAGTTCCCAGTTAGTCCTTATTTTTTTTCTGTTATTCAAACAAGTCCCTGATGCTTTCTCATTGCCCAATACAAGGCTCAGCCCAAAAGAGGAAAAATGGTTTTGAAAACCTTAGTGAAACTAATTGACCCATTCAGTTGTCCAGTCATGATAATTTTTCCCATCTATTTAATCCAACACTCAGTGTCATGATCAGAGGGGCTAGAGCACATCCATTACAAGCACAGGCTGAGAAGAGAAGGCTCTGGGGTGACCTTCTAGCAGCCTTCCAGTACTTCAACGGGGCCTGAAGGAGAGATGGGGAGGCACTCTTTGTCAGGGAGTGTAGTGATAGAGCAAAGGGTAACTGTTTTAAGCTGAAAGAGAGTAGATTTAGATTAAATATTAGGAATACATTTTTCACTGTGAGAATGGTGAGACACTGGAACAGGTTGCCCAGGGAAGCTGTGGATGCCCCATCCCTGGAGGTGTTCAAGGTGTTTGAGCAACCCAGTCTAGTGGGAGGTGTCCCTGCCCATGGCAGGGGAGTTGGAGCTCAATGGTCCTTAAGGTCCCTTCCAACTCGAACCATCCTATGATTCCATGATTCTATATCCAGTAGGCATGGCTAGAAATTTCTAAGCAGACTTGTTTTCTTCACATGCACTTTCAGAGGTACCAACGCAGCATAGCAGGGTTCAAATCAATGCATGTGCAGAAGAAAAGCAGGGGAACACTGGCCCTCAACATGCACACATGACATCAGCTGCAGGATATCTCCTGTCTCACTCTGGAGTAGTAGAGCCATTAAAGAACCCAGTCTGATGGTTTTCAAAGGCAGATTTTAAAAACCTCACACTGCAAATATTTACAGAAGTATCAAAACCAGTTCACAAACAACATTCATGGGAAGATAGACACCTAAACTTCTCAGGCTCTTAGCTATTGTCAGTGTTATCTGCTTCATTCTGGAATTTGTGAAGCTTGGAGAGGGCTGCTAAAACTGCTGTGACCTATGCTGCTCCTGGAATAGTGAGGACAAGGTCCAGTAGTGACTGAAATTCCTCCTCACAACTTTGTGACTGCCATTGCATCAATCAAGCATGAGAGGGGTGTGAATATCAAATGCATAGTGAACACAGAAGACATCCCAACAACAGGGTACAATATCTGCTTTAAAAACTTACCTCTCTGGACTTTTTTTTTTTTGTTTTTACAACATTAAGTAGGTGTTTACAAGAACTTTTGCAAACTAGAGATGAGTGCTGTCATATAAGCAGGCTATAGTAAGTAGCTCTGACATTTGCTTATGAAGTAAACAAAGGCTGAGGTGCATAAACAGCCTAAATAATTTTCACAACATAAAAGCTTACTTGACAGCTGCCCTGTTTTTGAGGTTGATCTACATCTTTCCAGTCAACTGTCACTGGACTGTTGCTTCAGATATGGGTAGTCCAGCAGGGTACTAATTCTGTCCAGGATTTCTGGATGTTGGGTGTCCATTTATCTTGCATAGGAGGCTACTATGATTGCACATATGAATTGTTAATTTTAAATACAGTCACTGTGTATCATATCTAATCTGCTGCAGATAATCTGTGTGTGCAACTTCTATCACATTTTGGTTGTGCTTTACACAGGTCATCTAATCTACACAAATGCAGAAGTGTCCATGCATCTAGAGTGTATCAGACCAGAAATACATAATCTGCTCCGACGAAGCCTGGACACTGAAGTCCCCTCCTGAAATTATGTTTGCAAATGTTTAGAGAAGGTATTGCCTACATTATGACATTAAAAAGCAAATCTCTGGTTTTTTGTATATTTAGCTAGATGTGTTTAAGGAGAAGAGGAAGTTACTCAAGCTCTGAGTCAAATGGCAAGGAAGCAGTTATGCTGTTCTACAGCACCATGGTGGTTAGCACCACTGCTATATCAAGCCTAGGTACCAATCTGTCTTTATAATACTGTATTATTTTAATATTCACCCAGAAGATTGTATTTGCTTGTGATTTCCATAGCCAGCCAGAGTTTGATCTGGGTTTCCAAAACAGAGCAATCAGCCTTACCTATGTTATGATTTTTTTCAACGCATGTATCTAGGATCAAAAGCTCTTAGACCCTTTGCTATCATCATATGTGTAGAGGGAAGAGTTGATTTCTGTGGTTTCATATGATACGTAGGACAACACATTGAAGAAAGTTAATATCTTAATTTTTTTAAGGAGTTAAACACACTGACTAGTATATGGAAAGAGTTGTAATTTTCCTTTACAGAGGAAGGCTGCAGCTGCTAGGTTTTGCTCAGGGTTTTCTGCTGTAAGCTGACTGCAGGAAAAAAAATGTGAATATGAACCACAGAAAGCATCCATTTAATGGCTGCTTCTTTTGCTACTTGGAGTCTGAAAAATTACAACAAATGAAGGTTACAACAACCAGCAATGGTATAAATACTATTTAAGCCAGCAGTCACATATGGTGTATTAGCAATGTAGATGGATTTAATGAAAACTGAGATCAGTGCATGCATCTGTCATCAACCAAACCTACAAAATATTTTCCTCAGAAAATGAAATGTAATTATATAAGTGCTCATCTGTAATAGAGTTATAACAACTCCAAATGGTAAAACTAGTGCTGGTTTAATGCATCTTGTCAGCTAATATTAACCAAACAGACAATTCCTGTGACAACTGCCTTGAAGAGAACAGATTGTGTGATAGGTCATAAACAAGCACACATCCTTAGATTAACAGGTCCAAAGTACTGCATACTTCTCTAAGTCACCCTGTAATGCAAAACCAAGTGTGATTTGTCATACCATTTCAGCCTCCATTACAGCTAAGATAGTAGTGTGGAATTTTTCGAGCTTCACAGGAGGAATATTAAAATGGATAATACTACCATGCATTTTAAAGAAAATTCTCAGCACTTGCCAAGTCATGCTCTCTGAGGTATCTGCCAGTGTGGGAGGGATGCATGCTCTCAAGGGGGCCTGTATTTCATGATCATCTCAGGCAGGGGGCTGCAAAGTTCATTAAATGATCTTATCTCACTGCTGGTTCTGTTCAAAATAGCCTTGATATGATGAAGGATTTATGTTACCCCCACATCAAATAAAAAGTACCGAGGGATGCATTTCATTACTGCACTGTAACACTGGAGAAGCCAGGGCTGCAGTGGTAATATTCCTCATTTGTTTGTGTCACACAGAGGATTTATTTGCAGGAAGAGTCCAGCTCCAAAGGTAAGTGAGTATTTGGGTTTTGTAGTGAGTTTTTCATAATAATATCAACAAGAAATGTGTGTGTTCTCTAACTTTAATTCTCACAAAAGTATATTCTAGGAAAGATGAGAGTGTGAGGAAAATGCCAGGGAAGAGTGCCCAGTTTAGCAGCATTCTAAGGAAGCTGAGTAGCATTGATACAGAAAAAATATTTATGGGTGATTTCCATGTCACAACCCTCAATAAAACACCAGGAGATGTGGCTGTACATTCTCAACTGATGGGCTAAACGGTAGCCAAGGTCACACACACACTCCTCTTGCAAAGGTTTTTTAACAACAATTGGTTGCCGAGAGGCTTTTTAATTTAATGGTAGACACCTTCACATGAATCAGGATCAGTTTCTCTTGCATGTTCTGTCAGAACTAGATGATCTAACAAAGAACATGAGCCCTGGGCAGGATTTATTTTCTTTGATCTTAGACCACCGAGTCATCCTGTACTCAAAAATCAAACAAAACAAAATATCTTCAAGATCCTTGACTAATAAATATTAATTTACGCTATACACATGATCTTATGAATTCAGCCGTTCATAGGATCAGGCTTCAAATGTATCTGACAGAGTAGAAAATCTATTGGTCAGAAACAATTTTTGATCAGGCAAGCAAACTACAGTTGCTTTGATGTTTGCCTTAGATGTTGAAAATTAAAAACCAATAAGAGTTGGACATATCTGTGGAAACCTCAGGAAAGGCATTTGGACATTCTTTATTGCATGGTGCTATGAATGCCTATTCCCTTGGTGCTCAACTCTGTGCAACTGGCCCCACAGTCCTGTTTGTGTGTGCTGGTGGCAGGATGTGGGGGAACACAGGCAGCCACCACAGAGAACTAGGTGCAGGGAGTGGGAGAAGGTGAGGGGCAGAGAGGACCTGAAAAGATGCCCCAGGGAAAGTTTAGTGAGATCAGGATGAGCAGCTAGGGAAAAATGCAGCTCCAACAAGAAGTGGAGAGAGATTTTCCAGAGGGAAAAACAGAGCTGCAGAAATCATCTGGAAAAACATCTGAAAGAAGAGGTATGCGTCAGCCAGCTTAGGCTGGAGGGCTGACATCGGAGGCTAAAAAGGCAGGAGAAGTTCAACAAACACAAAGGCAGAGAAGGGAAAAGTGTGGAAGCCCTTGGCTGTGGGCTGAAGAAGAAGAGTCAGTGAGAACTTCAGAGTGGAAGATAGCAAGTAGCTAAATAAATAAATAGGCACGGGAGCAGAACTAGGATAGTAACAACCGAATGGATAACCTGGAGAGAAATGAAACTGCTGATTCCTCAACCGTTTTGCTCAAAATATTATTTAAGAATTTTAACCCTCAGCCAGAGGACTGCTGAGCCATATGGTACAGAAAAGCAAGGCAGAGACTCAGTTCCCTCCAGTTTGACAACTCAACTGTTCAGGTGTGTGGTATCCAGGGAAGAGTGAAAGCAGACAAAGAGAACTGCAGCCCAACAGATGAAAAGACCAGAAGAAAACTCTACAGTGCATGGCATTCAAAGGCCTTGATATTGCCACCATAGCAGTATGAGATGTAAAAACCACATAGCTGCCACGAGCCTTGCCTTAGTATGTTCTTTGTCATAAAAGTGTCATGGGAGAAAAGGTCCAAATTTTGTAACAGTTCAATGCATTTCAAGAATAGCTAGTCTCCAGATCAGAAAAATAGGCTCAGGCCCATCAGCTTTTCACTGAAAAGCAATAATGAACTGTGGGAATTAGCAACAAGGAGAATGGTTGAACAGAGACTGCTGTGTAGTGCCTGAATGCAAACATTTTAATTCGCATGTTAGAATTGCTTAACTTGCATGTTAGAATTGATTTGCTAGATGCACACCTATAACTCCTGCACACAGAAAACTCCTACTGATATTGCTCAGCCACAGGTCAGCATGGTTGTCATTTTCAGACATAGAAAATTTCCATTGCATGGAAAAGTCCAGTTAATTTGATTGGAGTTTATACCTAGAGAACAACCTCCTGACTGAGCACACATCCCAGTAAAAGCAGGTACTTCAAATTCTGACAAACTAGGAAATACCGCTGGCAGAATAAAACACTTGTCTAGAATTCCCTTATTTTACTTGATTGCAAACTCCAGACAATATTGTTAACAAAAGAAAACCATAGATTGATAGTCTGTAATGCCGAAATGAAAATGGAAGGAGAGCAGTACAGTACACATGCAAAGCCACGCATCTTTGCTGATAAGACACTCTAATGAATTTTTGAAAGAGATGGGAACAGTGTTAGGAACCTGTGTGCCCCAGAAGATCATACCAGCATTCCCCCATCCCCAGGGTAGTGCTCCAGGTCAGCTCTGAGGGGTGTTGCTCTGTAACCAGTCATCAGCGAGCCAGCCAGAAAAAGCTGTGAGGAACCTCTCCCCACGTCTCTCATGAGCTGCACCAAGGCTCAGGCCATTCATGAGACAGACTTAACTATGACATGACCTGCCACACAAACAGAAGGGTGCAGGGGTTTAAAGTTAAGTGCTTTCTTCTGCCCCCAGAGTTTTACCCAGGATCTGAAGACCTAGAAGTTGAACTTGAAATTGGTACACTTCCCCAGGCAGGATCTCAAAGCAAACCCCCGTCAGCCCTTTGAGATGTCAATTGCTGACAGCTGCAGAAGAAGATAAATAATCTATCCAAGAAAAAAAGAGGGAAAACATGGCTGTGATTATTAGTCCTTTTGTCTAAAATCAAAGCAGATTTCTCATTGTTTTAAAGTCAAACATCAGCATTAGCATAGTCTACTCTCCTATATATCGTTCATTTTTTTGTTAACTCAATGCATTTACCTAATACGCACAGTCACCAAGCAAGGTCCATGAAAAGGTAGGTGAATAAAACATTGTGTTATTTCTGGGAAGATCCATAACACCCTGAAAACTGTGACTGATTGTGCTATGCAAGAAGCACAGAAAGGGGAAAATATTATAGCTTTCCTGACTCATGTAGATGCTTTCCAAATTTTAAAAACCATTTAAAATAACGGGAAGAAAAAAACCCCATACTTTTCTTTACATATCGTTTTCTAGCTAAGAAACATGTGACATTCAATTGCCTCCATGAAACAGTGTGTTTCCTGCAGTGGTAATGGTTTCTCGTAGAACCAGTGAGGTCCAGCCTCCAACTATTGATTTTTTTACTTACAGAAAAGTCAAGATGTCACATCAAATTGATCTTAGTCTTTTATTTTATGAACATAATTTTTGAGTTCCAGGTAAGAGCACTAGTGTGACTGCTTCCTTACCTTTGTAAGATTTCTTTTAGCAAATTGAGTCTAGTAATATCAACCTGCTCTAAAATTATGAAATCTAAAAATAAGCAAACATCTTCACCTTGTGTAGGATAAAGCCTTCCTAGTGATAATCCAGCTACTCCTTTCGTTTTGAGAGCTGCTACATTTGTTCTCCAGCTTGATACCAGGGCTCTGTCAAAGACGATTACCAGAAAGAGGCTCTCATTATTGTCCTCTTGAAGGATTGTCACTAGAGGCTTAAATAAAGCTTCATTTAATCCTGGCTGTTGCAGGGCAGTTTAAGTCAGGTCTAACTGCAAGATCTATAAAAGTGCTATTACAACTGCCTATGTGCTTTAACAGTATATTTCTTCCCACTTGCTGTATCATACATAGAGAATATTTGTTCAGGCTGCTTTGGAGGCTGCTTCCATGAAATCTTTTCCATTCTTCTCTTTCCC
>NW_010107914.1:39584-59297 GCF_000699245.1 Pterocles gutturalis
AAGGTTCCTTTTTCTAACTACTTTGAATGAGGTTCCAAAGCATGAAAAGAAACTGTACCCGGGTGATAACTGCTGGTGCAAAGCCACAATACAGGATTAAGTCCTGTTACTCTCCTCTGAAAAACCTGAAGTAAGAAGGGAAATAAAAAGTTTTCATCACTGAGAAGATTTTTAGCACAGAAACTTTATCTTAGGGCAAGTGAAATACTGATAGACTAGGTTTGATATCCCTCATTGCCCACACAACACTGAAGGCTTATGGAACTGTTTTGAAATGGGTGGCAGGACAGAGATGAATTCAAACATCTATGCATATGATGCATAAAGGCGGTGGAAAACAGGTGGGTTATTTTAGCAAAGTTGTTGTGCAGTTCCTACAGTCACCACGTGAACGAGCTCCAATAGAGGGTTTGAAATAAAAGGTAATTTAGAGTAGGATGAGTCTACAGTTAAGAGAAGCAAACACTGGTACATTGACACACTGGGATGTACGAGGATCAGTAAAATAATGATGCAGAAATTCTAAGTTCAGTTGATTTGATACATATTTGAGTGTTCTCCAGTACTAGGGGGAAAGAAGTCTGACCCAGGTGACTGTTACTGTATCTCTTTCACACATTCCTAGATTACTCTTGGTACACAGAAAGTTGAAAAGGGTACTAACTGCTACCTGGGAAGAGAGATGTGGGTTGGCATTTGTATGTATGTGGATATTTAGAGAATACATGTATTTTATGAAAACACATACTTGTATTAAGAGAACTTTTGACGTGCAGCTGGTTATCCCCTAGCACAGCTGGAGGTGTTCAGCTGTGCTTGCAATTACATTACAGACTGATGCCAATGCTTATACATCCAGCTCAGAACCTAAAAAAAATGCTTAGTAAATTTCTTCTGCAAATGTCAGGCTCAAATACTGTGTTTCTATCATTTGGAGGCCAGAATTGATATATGGAGGTTTTACAGGGAACCACAGGGGGAGTCACAGGGAAATCCCAGCAAGAAAAGGACCTCTTCAGAAGGGCTGCTTTTATCCTCTGCTCATAAGAGTCTTTATAATGTGTCTTCCAGTTTTTCACCAAACAGACAAATCTCCAAATTAAATTATGAAAAGATTACTAGTTCCCAGTTTTGCTTTTCTTAAAATGCCTGACAGGGAATGGCAGCAGTTTCTCAAGCTTTTCCAAGCTGTCCTTGAGGGGTTTATTTACTAACCCTCTATGGCTCTGATTAGAACAAATTACAAATAATTGCCATGAATTCAAACAACGCATGAGGGAGCCTTAAATACTTGTTAAAAAAATCAAACGTTCTGGAAAATATTATAATGGCATGTTCATGCAAATCCACACAGCAATTTGGAAGGCAGAATGGATATACTCATTCCATATTTAGTGAAGTTTTGAAAGTAACGATATGATTTTCTGGGTGTAATGAGGGATACAGGGGTTTGACTGTTAGCCCACAAAGAGTCATCCTGAGGCAGATATTCTTTTTCTGGGATAAGATACACTCCAAAATTTATTTTTAAGTTGATGTTAAATGAAGGGAGAAATATAGAATGTGAACAGATACCTAAATACATTCAATGAATTTGGTCTGTTTTGAGAATGGCACCAGAGAAGAAATAGTTGATAATCGAGGTGGCTTTTGCAAATCAACGTCTTATAAAATTGTGTTCATACTTCTATACATATAAATTTTCTCCAGTCCCAAATAAAGCTGAGGTGTTATAACAATAAACTGCAAATCACCTGAACTCTTTTTGTTCATTGTTTTAATCTTAGTCTATAATGATCACTTTGTCATTTTATAGATATTAAAACAGTGAGGAAAACTCTGGCAATTTTTGTATTTCCTTTCCTTTTATAAGTACAGTAAAAGGTATCTTAGTCATTTAGCTAGAGTATGCAACAGAACTATCCTGCATTGTGAGCTTACAGGTCACAGGCAGATGGAGGTGATAGATATTTGAGGTGAACAAGTAAGAATTCAAATCACTGCAGACAAGTGTCAGAGCTAGGAATGAAAAGCTTAAATAGTGAGTCATGCCCATCGCTATCCTGATTCTAGTAAAAAAAGACTATGTGACCCTAACATGAAAATCCAAAACAGTAAGAGTGTGCTTTAGATGTAAAAACAGATGACAAACCAATAACTTGTTATATGGTTGTTTCAAATTTCTTCTTCAGAGAAAATGAATAGCCAATATATACGTCATGAAGTACGGGGATGTGAAACTAGTGACCTGAGGAACTTCTGGGAAAAGACTATTGAACAACAAACTCGATATCTGCAAATTGAAAAAGAACGTCAACGAAGAAGCGCTCTGACAAAGTAGGTAGTTTGCATCTGGAAAGGTTATTTGAGTTTGCGTTGTAATTATTTTTTAAAGAAAAGTGATACCTATATTTAAGTCACGCAATGAAAGCTGAAAGTATTGTTCTTTGATTTTTAACAAATCGTAAATCTTCCCAAATTAGCACGCTAATGCTAATGTGTCTAAGCTATGGTTTCACAGGTTAAGAGAATAATTCATTGTTCCATAAATGGGTCCAAAGTGTGAACTTTCTGAAGTTATCAGGACAACATCTAGCTGTGCAGGCTTGTCTTGAACACCAAGGCTTATGCTCACAGCAGAGGTAGCACAGATGTACACCTGCCCCACCTTCTTTCTCTGTGACCTTGTTTTCACAAGAATATAATTTGAATTCATTAAGGTGGCTTAATTTGCATAAGGTAAATCCATAATAAAGCAGACAGTCCAGGTGTACCAACTGACCAAGGCAATCATCATCCATAGCCATATTTACCTCAATCAGTCATATTTACCTTGATCAGCCACAATGAGAAAGACCAACAGCATCAGTACCATTTTACCTCACATGAAGTCTCCATAAATTGAAGGCACATGCAAAGATGACTATTTTGGCTGGAGATCATCCAATAAGGAAGCACTTTTTCAAAATCTCCCTCATAATCCTCTTTGGATTGATGCTTGAAAAAAATAAGAGAACGGATGGCCTTGCACTAATAAACCTGGATGAAAGCACACTGGAGTTAGTCTCTAGAATGCTTTATCCATTTGTAACTAAACTAATTTCAATGTCTCAACTCCTCAGCTGTGAAATTCCTGTCTTTTCTATTCGAGGCAGTCTTTCTGTGGTACCTAGGCACTACCAAAAAGAAAACAAAGTGCCATCTATCACCTAAAGCTGTCTGCAATGGGTCTAACAGAAGTTTTGACCTGCTCAGTGTTTCCAAGCCAAATAGCTTCCAGGAGCCTCTATGCAATACTTTTTAAAATGCATTTCTGAGGAGAAGGGGACTGGGGAAATGCTGTGTGATGCTACCCAGCAGGTGGCAGCAGGCAATCTCAATCGGAGATGACAAGTCACTCTGGCACATTGAGCGATTGTGCCAGAGTGCCAATGTGGCTTGAGACAGGGCACATTGAAGATGAAGATGAGAGCTAGTCCTGAAGTGCCATCCAGCAAAGCACTCTAAAGGGGCAGGACAGTTTGCATGACAACAGAAGAAGAGCACCAGAGGACAGCACCAGTGGGAAACGTGAAGGGTATAAATTTGTTCCCTGTAAAAATACGGGGACAAGCTGATCTGTATTTCTGTTCTTAGGCTCAGAAATGAATGGATGGAGAGACTGGAAAAACGGATAAAGATGCTGAGGACCCAACCTGAAGACCCATCTACCTGAAGATCCCACAGATATCATATGTTCGGAGGAAAGACAAAATGGTTTTGTAGGAAAGCATGATGGTGTGATGCAAAAGCTTAAGTCAGTTTCACTTTGTGGCTTAAATGAGCTATAATTAACTAGCTGTCATTGTTAGAAGTTTCATATGTGAAATGTCTATTGCTGCTTTTAATATTATGCATCCATCCCTTCATTTGATAAATGGAGATTGAAGTCCTCTGAAGTCTGAAGACTAATGAATCATGGCCCACTGAGCTGTAGATGGCTGGAAAAAGAGTTTTGTTACACAGTTAGTGCTTAGCAAAAGCATTTCCTTGACATTTCACGTTTCTGTATAGATGATTGTAATCTAGAGAATTTATTTTTTTTCAAATTTGTTTAATGAATAGTTGAGATTTAACACAGCAGAAACCAACTCAGACTAAGGAAGAGGGGACATGCACAAAAAATGCCACCATATCCTAGTAACTAGTGAAGCCAAACTTGATGGGAGGTACAGACCCTAGCTGCCATACTAAAAGGTATTAATATATATCCTGAGAAACGGTCTTGGTGAGGCACTAACAAGATTTGCTTAATTAGTTAACCTACATTAGCTAAATTGAGACACTATATCAGCAAAGACAAAATAACTTGGACTTTTGGGGTTGCTTCTGGTACCTGGCCAGGCTTGTCTAGAACTAGACTGGTATCATTGTTTCACAGAGCAGCTTCATGCATTTTCACAGCTGTCTGTCATCGTGAGCGATGAGCACATTTTTTTCTTCTAACACTTTTTCCTTTCAAGACCCAGTATATATTCCTAAACAGCTAGTACGTTCAGAACCATTAGGGAAAAATGTTTCTAGTTTCCTTCCTAGTGCTTCATTAGGAAATATGATATTTCCTCCAACAATATCAAAGCATTTCAATACGCTGGTGTAAAAAACTTGCTTCCTTTTTAGGGTTACTGCTTTGGTGCCATCAGAATGCTTGAGGTAATATACTGCAAAATGGATTGTTTAGATTGTGCTAAAAATCTCTTCACTCAATTGCTTAACCTTTTAGCCCACTTTTATAAGATCATTTCACTACTTGTCTGGCAACTCATATTGTTTCAGAGTAAAGAAGATTTGAATTGCCAGTGGGGCAAGACAAGAATAGCAGAACGTCTGGGGTTTTAAAATATTTAGCACATCTATTCTTTTTAAAGCAAAACAAACATTTTAAATGCTATTTTTTTCTCTCTTTATCCATGGTCTTTTAAGTTCACTGTTGTGTGTCCTAAGGTCAAACTAAATCTGGTATGGGAATTTAAACATGTAAATAATGTTTGGGATGCCTGAGAAATCCATGAAAGCATGAAAAAAAAATAGATGACCTTGGAACATGTACTCAGAAGCCAAGACATCAGCAGGTATGTCACCAAAATTGAGAGCAGAGTTTGCCTGTCAGCTGAAAAAAAGCTGCAAAACTCAAGTTCTTCATCAGAGTCTATTTTTAGAGTAACATCAACTGGGAATATGCAGGTTAAAAGTATAATTACAATATAGCTGTGCTTCAATAAACAATCACCAGGTAGACACATGACTTAATATTGGGGTTTAGTAAAAATTAGATTTATTTGAAAATGCCGGTTCACACACTTCCATTGTCCAATCATCTGCCTGTGCCTTGTGCTTACTGAAGCTCTATCTGAACTCCGTCATGAAACAGCATTGATTTTTATATCATTTTTTGCTGAAATTAGGGCTTGAACTGACACAAGGGAAACATTTTGCATCCCCTCATTCATTGTGTAAGTGCACTACATGCAAAGCAGAGGGAATCAAAGTTGTCATACTTAAAAAATTAAAGAGGTACCCCTTGAATAAGCTTTTCTTTGCATCTCACATAGGTGAGAGCCTTCTCCTCCCTTTCTTATAAACTCGAAAGGAGGAAAATCCATGGATAGCCAGGAAAAGACATGCCAGGAAGTGACTCCTGTCTGAGTCCCTTATTGCACACCTCATATGGTTTTGCCATTCAAGAATGGTTTGGAATAGGTCCCTATCAAACTAGGACACCCCAAAATCTTCTCTTTAAAATTATGAAAAGGAAATTATTTTTTACAGACTGCATCTATTCCAGCCCAAGGCCAAGAGAACTTCTGAAAACATATTTCCAGAATTAAGCCACTTTTCTTCTGAGCTTTGCAATTCCACCTTTAGTTTTCAGATTAATTATCTCAGGCTCAGGTTCCATAGCATTAGATTCAGGACTTTAGGATGTGTGATATTTATTTATCTAAGTCCTAGTAACATGTTTTAATACAAATACCACCACTTCTGCAGGAGTAATCTACCTAGGAGTTTTGTAAATTACCACCAAAAAAAGCATACATATCCAGAGAAATAAATATAATCTAGAGTCAATCAGCAAAATAAAGAAGTATGATAACATTAAAATTCAAATCTAAATGTCAAGAAACGATCTTAATCAGGAGCTGGCACAGACTCCAAGATGAAAATGGTTACGGTAATTTGAAAACACAAAAATATAAATCTTTAATTTACCTTGAAAGTCATAAAAGAAATTAAAAGGGGGCAAAGAAAAAGTAAACTGTCATTTCTGTGAGGCTTAGAAATGAGCCATAATGTTTTAAAAAAGAGTAGAGAAACCTGACTGTAAGGGTTGGAAAAGTCATCAGCTAAAAACTGATAAAATCAGCAAGGTTTTATAAAATCATTATGGTTAGAGAGGATGCTAAGGTACTCTTCAGACTATTTTTCACCAATATGCAGTTTCAGAGGAGTGCAGTTTTCAGTTAAACAGGTTAAACTTAATAACTCAAATGTTTATAAAGTAGCTCCTTGAAGAAACCCTTCATTTCTCTTGATTTTTTTCATTCTAAATTTTCACATTACTTTTGAGTGTAACAGCAAGAGATTTAGTGCTATGTCAATCTAATTCTATTAGTTTTGTAATTAAAATGTGTTAGATCCTTGTTTATCTTCCTAGCTTTCATTATTTTACCATTCTTTTGCTTCATCCTGATGCTGAGTTGCAAGAAAATGCATGTCTCTTTTCCATTACGAATGCATGGTACGGAACTTTTTGAAAAAGCTTGTAACAGTGACGAAAATTGAATGTAGTAAAGTTTTACCATCCTCTGAAACAAACACTAAACAATCTGGACCCAAGTCCTTTTAAATAGTATTTATGGGATGTACACTGCATGTTAGCCCAAGAATGACAGATACTCCATTTCAGTCATATTAATGATCCTTCTAGTGTATGGATAAGGGCTGACAGCTGTGAAGAATGATTCTGTTGGTAACTTAACGGACTTCTTAGCAGTTTAGCCTGAACCGAAACAGCTTAAATACAGTTCTTTGCTCAGTAGTCCTTCCTGACCAATGTCTTTCCATCCTCTCTGGAGCTCTCTAATCAAGGAGCAAATAAGCATAACTCAGTCACTGCAGCCAGGTTTTGAATTTGAACAACTGATGCAAATCAGGCAAGAGGCAAGATGTCTTACTAGAAAGACAGTAGAGACAAATCAGGGAGATGGTTCACATATGCTCAGCTGAAGCTCCCCAGCCCTGCCACAGTAGAGTTTCTGCAGTGAAGCATGTCCTGCAGCCCAGTGTGGGATCACCCAGCAGACCATCTTTAGGGTGACACCCAAAGGTCATGTGTTCCCTACTGTGCAACCACTCCATGCCTGTGCAGCTATGCCTCTTTGGGCTTCTGACCACGTTCACTGAAGAGAAAACTGGTCTATCAGACAATTCCGAGGTGCTTGATATTGTCAGCACTGAAATAAACCCACCATATAATACCAAGTTTATGTATCATATTTTTTGTTTAGTGTAGCATTAAGTACGGATGAACTATTTTGCACTTTAGAAAAAACTATGGAGTACCTCTGAGATTTTGACTCCATGATACAAAACCAGTGTAAGAGATAATCCCAGACACACAGAGCTCACTGTGTAAACAGGACAGATACAGTGTAGGGAGAGAGACAGAGGTCAGGGAAGAGTCATGGTACCTGGATCAGGTAGGAAGTCAAGATCTCATTGCTTCACATGGATAATGTAATCCATGTATGCAATAGCAAGTGCTCCAGCTGGAACTGAAATCCATAGATACTTTATTCTAATAAACAGGTCTGAAAAATAAAAAAATCCCAAACCAATACATGAAAGGTGCCATAGCTGTGGCGACATACACCACATGTCAAGGGAATCACTACTCGTGTAACTGGATTCTCACCTTAAAAGTTTGAGAAAAACGATTAGTCAGATGCCACTGGGATGCCGGATTCATTAAGAGAACAGGGAGAACATTGAGTCTGGAGAAGAAGAACAGATAGATATCTTTGGGGAGGGAAGTTAAAGAAGATGAAAAAGAGGTAATGTCTTGAACTGAAAGGGTTTTGAAGAGATTCAGCTGAAGGCCTAACATTGATTACAGGTTTTACTGTTTTCAACTCATCCTCTAACTTTTATGTATTACACATGGAGCCTCTCCCAGACATCACTGCTGGTCTTAGCTCAGCCATGTGCACATTAACTACACATGATCTGCAGCAGCTGCTATGGGGAAGTTACATTAGAGATAGATCTGGACCCTAAGTCATGGTGTCATGTGAGCCTTTCTACACTCAGATAAAACATTTCCCCATGCTAAAACTACAACCACCCTCTTCTTACCTAAAGAGGAATCAGTTTGGGTCAAACTGACTTGTACCCTACAAAAAGGACTGGTAAGAGAATGTTACTGTTTTGACCCTGGCTAGCAGCAAAGTGACTCTACAGAGTCATGAAGTTTCAAGGTTGATGAGGAATGCTCATATCCACTGCAAAGTATGTCAAAGCAAAGGTAGGTTTTTGAATGGCCTCTGAATTTGCAGGTCTGAATTTATACCCCTTAGGATGAGAATCCCATTCTGAGAGTGTCGCTGTGAGTCAGGGCAATCCCCAGTACCAATACACTCTGGGGGATGAAGGGATTGAGAGCAGTCCTGTGGAGAAGAACTTGGGGACACTGGAGGATGGAAAATTGGATGAGCTAGCAATGTGCCCTTGCAGCCCAGAAAGCCATCCATATCCTGGGTTCCATAAAAAGGAGTATGGTCAACATACAAGGTGATTCCCCCCTCTATTCCACTCTCATTAGACCCCACCTGGAGTACTGCATCCAGATGTGGGGTCCCCAGTACAAGAAAGACATGGACCTGGTGGAGCAGGTCCAGAGGAGGGCCAAAAAAATGGTCAGAGGGCTGGAACAACTCTCCCATGAGGAAAGGTTGAGAGAGTTGGGATTGCTCAGCCCAGAGAAGAGAAGGCTCAGGGGAGGCCTTGCTGCAGTTTTTCCGTATATAAAGGTAGCTTATGAGAAAGATGGAGGGAGACTTTCTACCAGGGCCTGTAGTGACAGAACAAGGGGTAATAATTTTAAACTGAAAGAGGGTAGGTTTAGTTGAACATGACGAAGAAATCTTTTACGGTGAGGCTGGTGAGACAATGGAACGGGTTGCCCAGAGAAGCGGATACCCCATCATTGTAAGTGTTCAAGGTCAGGCTGGCTGGGCCTTTGAGCAACCTGACCTAGTGAAAGATGTCCCTGCTAGTGACAAGGTGTTTGGACTACTTAAACTTAAAAGGTCACTTCCAACCCAAGCTGTTCTACAGTTCTGTGATTCAGTGATTTTCTGATTCCATAATTAGAGCAAGGACAGCACAGTGCCTGCAATAAGAAAGGAAGATCAAACCAGAGTGCCCAAAGACATGTTCTGTCTGAGAGTCTCCAGAGAAGACAGCTGTGATACACCTAGCTGTGATACAGCTCTTTAGGTTCATGCCTTACATTTTCAGGGCACTTCTCTGTTAGCAGTCTTCTGTCTGTAGCTGCTGGTAGCCATTTGGAAAGTTAGCCTGGTAAAGGGACAGTCTATAAAGTGGTATCACAGGATACCCTACTTACATCTCTTAACTCAGTCTTCTACAAACACAATCTACTTTTTGCTAATAAGTAAATACGATATCCTCAATCTATCCTAGTTTTAGGATACATATACTAATGCAAGAACCCCCAAAGCATTCCTCACAAAGAAAAAAAATTCCCTCAGTTCTTCATCCTCGTCTGCAACCATTTTCTTATTAGGGAGCACAGGGTGCAAGATCTTGGTTGCAGCTGCTTTAAAAGCACTGAACCTTTCCCAGAAGCTTGTTTTTATTCCCACCTCACTCCTTGCACATATTACTTTCTATAATCTCACCACTCTTCCGTCCCAGAGGATTCAGTGCAGTAGACCTGGTGTCAAAGATCACTGGCAAAGTTTACCCTGAGATTTAAGTGCTTTGTATTTGTGAACCTTTGCCCCTTCTCTGCTTCACGAAGGAGAAAGAACAAATCCACCAAGCAGCCTAAAAGCAACCTGCTAACATTCACTGTAGAAAATAGAGGCCATTTTGAATTGTAAAACTGGTAGAGAATTTTCAGGCACTGACTCTGACTGCTTTAAAATGCACATGCTCTCTCTAAAACTAGGGAGCAGTCCCCAAGTGTTTAAATAGTTTTTCTTCTCCTTATCCCAGGATGAGAGTTTAATACCAAATTATGTCTCAGAACAAGTTTTTATGGACAAGTAATAAAGTCCTTTGAAACTAGGGGATTATAACAGAAATGCTGACACAGCCTTACCTATGGAGAGGAGAGAACAGTGCCAGTATAATTATTGAATAAAACCTATAATCTTCATGGTACTCCAAGTCAAAAGGAAAATGAGAGGCTTCACACAGTGCTGAAAAATCTGTGAGGGCTTTGATGTTGCTCTAATCCTACACTACCTAATAGTTCATTTAATGTCCAAGCAACATGAATGAAGCTTCATATGGCATTTAAGATTGTTGTAATTAGAAAGGTTAGAGAAGAAACCAACTGGGAAAAAAAAATGTCCTCTGTTTGACTTGATTTACCTAGAATAAATTCTGTTTTCAGAATATCTAAGCAGTGGATCATGATTTAAACCATGATTTAAAGGGAAGGTATGAGAAATTATCAGGTAGTCTATTGAACAGGAAAAGAAAACAAAAATCAGCTCATATAATACTTGTATTATTTGCAGGCTATTACTAGGCAATGCTACACTTGAAGCCAAATCCTGGAATAATGTTTTTACCCACAGAGGGCAGCTTCAAATCTGAGGATCAGCTGTACCAAAAGCAAGAGCAGTAGGACTCTGGGTTCCCATGAAGGATACCAGCTGCCATCCCAAAAGGAGCTCTGCAAACAGTTCCTCAGTGGTTATTAGAGATACAAGTGCATAAATTTGCCTACTGAAATGGTACCAAAAGCCCAAGGAACCCTTATTCAACCCTCATCATGTAACACAACAGCCCAAAAGCCATCATATTTGCAAGAACCGGCAAGTCAGGAACACCAAGGCTCTTTTTTTTACAGCTCTTGGGGACCTAGTGACCCGTGGGAATACAGAGAGACTTTAGTCCAACTGATGCACAGTGTGAAGAGGAGCAGCTGAACTCAAGAGAGGAGCTCTGCAGCACAGCCCGGGACCTTGACACAGAGGAGAGCCTGTTTGTTCCATGCCCATGTCTCAGCCCTCACATCTTTTGTTTAATGCAGGATTCTCAAGGAGAGCTTTTTTCTGACTCTTAAGTTTTCACTCCACTGAATGGCGATCTCGCAAGGCCAGGAGACCAGTATTTTCCTGAAGATTCCTCAACACAAGCTCACAGGGTGATCCACATTCTGCAATTCCGCAAAAAAGCGAGAAGACAAACACTAGCCGCTCATAGCCCCACTCCTAGCCATGAGCTGTGTCCTCCCCGTTAGACCCCCCACCTCCCTCCTTGTGCTCACAGAGCTGCTGGGGGGGCTGTACAGTGAAGAAAGTCAGAGAACCCATCCAGCCAAAATAAACAGATACACACATATTTTTGCTTGGACGGTTTTCAGCTAGGTCTGCTCCCTGATCTTATTCTCTCCCTGCTCACATATTTGTACAGGAGACAGAGGGGTGCCAGCAGCACGGCTGATGGAGAGCAGAGCTGCGCAGCACACCATTCATCCTGGCTATTTAAGACAGAGTCCATTCTGCCCACGTCTGAGCTACTTAATATGCTACCTCCCCAGGCTGCTTGAATGCAAAAGCATTTCATTAATAACTGCTCTGAATGGTTAGGAAGAAAAATCCAAGCCACCAAACAGTTACATATACCTAAAATTTAGATAGTAATTTTTATTAATAGGTCTCAGAGCATCTAAAGATGAGACTTATTACCTCATTCTTTCACTGACAGGAAAAGTAAGGCAGGGAACTGTTGTGTTTTAGGGCACATAACTGGCTAGTGCTAGAGCTTGGTTATGATCCCAGCTCTATGCACCAGTCCAGCCCCCTATCTGCCTGGAGACACTGCCTGTTAGCCAAACACAACAAAAATGCACCCAAACTGACCAAAATATTGCAAACTTTCAGGGTGTATGGCTTTGGCTAATTCATAAATAACATGTCCCAGTACTATGATTTACTCCATTCCATCATTTTCCAGAAAATAATACTCTCTATCATAATTACACAAATAGTAAACCTTTCCTGGAAAAGTTCTTCAGTTCTCTTTAAAGCCATGTTTCATTCCCATGCTTAAACAAGGGAGAAACAATGTTTTTCCATCATTGTTTTGCAATTTAACCACTCCAGAATTTTTGGGCAAAGCAACTCAAGAAGAAAAATCCAGCACATGTAGAACATGGAGTTTAACAATCCTTTATGACGATTGATCCAGGCTGAATTTTTTGAAGACTGTCTATGGAACTGCCTGCACAGAAACTCTTAGTTTCAGCTGTCTTCTGTACAAAGCACTTATTCATCCAACACATGTTCACATAAAATTGGGTTATTCAAGAAAGTGGCTATCTCAGGTCAGAGACTATTATATTCATCCAAATAATCCTTCTTTACACATAAGTTATGAACACCACAAATTACTTTTATGATTATGATGACCTTGATCTCTTCTTTTTTAATTTCTTTTAGCTCAAGAGCAATATTTTCTCAAGAAAATGGAAATAAAGCTCCTCAACTTCACAGTACAAATGACCTAAAAAGGCTTTGCTTTACCTGAACAAAGTGGCTTGCAGGAGCCAAAGAGTGCCTCCTAGTGTAACATTGGTGTAAAGTTTCTCTGCTTTCATACACCAGAAAGAATGAGACAACACATAGCTGAGGTGGAAGAATGATTTAGCTAAGGTGCTACTAGTTTTTATTTCAGAACATCAAATGTTAAAACTCATCTTGGACCAGTTTCTTGTTCAATTTGATCTTTTTCTTCCAAAGACTCAGGAGACCCAGCGTGCTGAACCAAAAAGACCAGGTTAAGATATGTGAGATCAAAACACAGCAGCTACATAGCTATAAAGGAGCTATTTCCAAAATCTCTGACATTTTAGCCTGCATGCTCCCTTGCATGCCCACAGCTCTGCTGCTGGACTGCCTAGAGCTGTCCCAGCCTGAACAATTAGGCATTGCACCCATGCCTCATTCAGGCATGAATATAAGCAAGGCAGCAAACAAGGTCACTGACAGGGCCAGTGTTGTTGGCATATTTCTCACATGTGCCAAGAACATCTCTCCTGAAGACCACAGCAGAGACAGAATACCATCTTGTACAAAAGGGATACAGAACAAATGGACAAAGAAATCCTTTCCGTTTCATTAGTTGAGGTACTCTGACTTGAAGTTGAGGTACTCTGCCTAGCAATTAAGAGCAGTACCCAGCAAGGCGATACAGATTCTCCTCAGTCCCAGCAAATTCCTGACTATCTCTGTAAAAAAAACTCTATTCTTTTATGGTATTTGAACTTTGTATGGTATCTGAACTTTGTTGTGAAACTGATATGAATCTAAGCATGTGTATATATAAGCAATATCTGAAAGGAAACCAGCCTTCCCAAACCTGGGAGCTGCATACAAAATCTTTGCATCACTATAACATATATACTAGGAAGCTGATTTAAGAGGACCTACAGGATGTCCCACAAGCCTCACAGCTTCATTTTGAAATGGAGCATGGCAGCCTTATATCACCTACAGGCAAGAAGCCACCGTCCCTGTCTTCCCTTCCAAACACAACCCTGCTGGTGGTGATACGATGAAAGTCCAAACAGACGCTCAAGCTGTTGGAGAGGTCCAGGCTGAGATCATAAAGTATTACTGTTAACAATTTATGACTATAGTGTTTCAAAGGCCATTTTCCTCAGTTTCATTTTATCTCCTCTTCATAAAAGCTGTCAGCTCACCTATAACAGATGATTTTCATTAATGGCAAAACAGAACTTTTAATCAAATAATGAATGTACTATTCCCCGTAATAGTTCAGTAGTAAGAATGGCGACACGGTGTAGTGTTCTGACATAATCTGCCTCCTTAGAAGACTCTAATCCCCACCAATTGCCATGTTAAACATGACTCAGAACTCACTCTAGGAGGCAATTAGTAAAGTACAACACTAATGAATGACTAGAAGCTTCCTAGTATTACAACCTAAATTACACCACCTCCAGCTGTCAGCCTCTGAGAGAGGACCTGCTACACCTCCATCCACTTTCTGATGTACGTTGAAGAGGAACTGGCTAACCTGAACGTGATCCCAATTAGTGCAAGAGAAAGACAGAGAAGAATAGTGGTAGTTCATTCACGCATTTCAGTCACTGAGCCTGTTACACCATTTCTGTAGAAGGCAATGAATGTTGCTCTTCCTGCAAGTACCCGCACAGTTGTCTCCCTTCTGGACACCAAGGCATTTTCCCAGTTCAGTTTTAGCAGGCAACTACTCTTCTCTCCTCAACAAATTATTGTCCCTCTCTTCTCATCTTCATCAGGGGTCATCGACACAGTCCTATTTTCCAGCAGGTCTTTGAACTACAACTTTCTGAATTTGGGAGGAAAATCTGGCACAGGTAACTTAGCTGAACGCCAAGCTCACCCTGGCTCAGTCTTTTGGTCGTTAACAGGGTCCTCTCTCCTTTATGATTCTAAATGTTTCTAGCATGTGGGGACAGCATGACGATTTACAAATTATTTGATACCAAGACAGCATCAGTAAGGCCATGTCTCCATGGCAATTTTACATTAATCTACTTTCCTCACTTGCAGGAAAGAACAGGATGGTTAAGCGTAGCAGCATCCACCACACCTTACCTTACCATCCACAGTTTTCCTGGTAAATCTTTTGCCTCTTTGCAGTTCTACCTTTGTTCATGTTAACTGGCTTGTATAACGGGTAGATGTGTCAGTATGGGATAGCAGTCTCTTGTCATTTTTCTCCTCATGATTGTAGCATATTTACAAGAAACTATTAAAATTATATGAGAGGTAAAAGTAATACATTCCTCTGATTATCTTCTTGGCACTATTTTTCCAGTGCCACTTCTGGACAGCTTCTCTGGCAGCAAAGACACAGTTCTGACTGATTTAAATTTGACAGTCCTTAATAAGAAACAGATGGCACAGGTATTTGCAGTGATGCAGGTGGCTGGATTTGACTGCTGTTTCATAGGGATGCAGACGTTACTCTGCCTCAACTAATGGAAGAAGAGGAGGAACAAAGGATTTAAACTTCATATTTACTTTGGCAAACTATATATCTGGACCAGTATGACTTGGGAAGCTTCGCTTCAGAATGTTGTCATCTAGAACTGATTTACAGGAAAGGGTAGTGATGCAGAGCCAAAAGACCTGCAGAAATAGAAGAACTTCTAAGTCCCAAAGGCCAAATGGATACTTACACCAGACTCAGCCTGGAGATCTAGCAGCAGATCACTGGTCATGAAATCTCTCCTTAAATGAAACAGGCATGAGGACTACTCTGCCTGTGAGCTGAAGTTGTACAAAACATCTGCAGCTGCACTAGAAAGAGATTAGCCCCTTGTCATGTCCTGATGGCCTTGAGACACAATAATTATTGTGAAGTGGGGACAGGGGGGAGGGACTGAGCTCCTGGTTTCTCTGCTAGGGTGAGGGCTGGTTTGCAGACAGTCGAAGGGACGTTTTCTCCGCTTGGCAGAGGTGGTGTCTGCATGCCTTAGGTAAAGTATGTGATTAGTGTGGGGATATCTGGAGATACAAATTCTTTGGAGATAATGTTAGAAAATTTTAAGTTAGAAAGAGCCAAATTTACAGGCACCTTTTCCAGACACTGAAAAACCCATTTTCTGAACATGTGGGCAGGGATGCAGTGCATGGGCTAGAGGTGCTAGAGCAGGCAAGATATGAAAGAGCAAACGAAGGCCGTAAGTATAAACAAAGTGAAGTTGATATACCAGGGAAACAGGTATAAACCTTCAAGCCAACAGTGGAGATACTGTGTTAATCGTTGAGTTTTAAACAGTGAGCATTCAGACAAATGTTCTTATCTCTGTCTCTTACAGCAGTCTATAATTAACCCCCGAAGGAAACAGCTGAAAACCTCAATTATAGTTGTACTGCAACATTGCACAAAGCACTTGGAGAAAAAAGTTCCATCTGTAACATTTTCACACTGGCTGCTAGCAAGCTCTCCTCCACACTGTTTTAATTCAGATTATGTAGAAGATTTCTGTGCGTGGCCAGCATGTCACGTCCTACAGCCCTGGAGAGATGCATCGACAGGTTTCCCTCGGCCAGCCTCATACATACAGGTGAAGAAGGCAGTAGCTTATAATAGACATGTGGAAACTTTTCTGCCTTGGGCTGCCTGTTAATTTGTTGTGAGACAAGACACTGCTTAGAGTGACATAGGCTATGCACAGTGCTCCAGGTGCACAGAGCTCCAGAGAGAGGTCACTCCAGGTGTGGAGCTGCAGAGTGTGGGGCGTTGTCTGGTCCTTTTGTGAATCCTTCAACAGCATCTTTCAACAAATAAAGTCCTCTGGGAAATAGTCCTGTCCTGAAGATGATTGGTGCAGATTCAGGATGAAGTTAACACTGTATCTTGTCTCTTAGCCCCGTGTCACAGCTCTATGTGCATTCAGATTACTAATACAAACATTTGTGGTGTCAAATTGTAACGCAGATCACAGAAATAATCTGCTAAAGCAACTCCAAAAGGTCCTTTTATCTACACCTTCAAATGCCGAACAATTTATTTCAGGGACAGCAGACGTGCCAGCACCATGCATGACCCCTCCTTGAAACAGGCAGCTCTTGAAAAACAAAGCATTATATTCTAATTTTGAATGTGATCAGGAAATTGATTTTTCTAAATACCAATTAGCAAGTTTCAATTTATATTTGCTTGACTGGACAATGCCAATAGAAGATCAAGAAAACAAATCTACTATGATAGTGTGGTACACCATAACAAAACATATGGGGTTTATTTAAAACTTAAAGCAGTTTTTAAACTTTAAACACTTAAAACAGACATACTCGAAGGAGAAAACATATTATCACCCACACTCAGTCTTACACAGTGAGGCCTTGTACAGATTGAATATACCAGTTCTTTTCATTGGGTGACTTGCTTGCTCTCATCACAAAGAAAATCCTGTTGGTTCAAAGAATTACAATGCCTGAGCAGCTTTGACAGACATTTGCAGCAGGAACCAAACCTGAAAAAAACTGAAATTCCTACCTATGCACACAGAGAATCTCTCCCTATTTAGCTGAACGGAGATTTTTCCAATTCCCCCAAAAGTTTTGACAACAGGAAGAATCATAAGGTTATATTTAAAGTACTAGCATAATTTTCATATAAAATTTACATTGCATGTCAACTTTAACCTCAAAGTTTAACTTTTTTTTTTTCTTTTGCTTACCTTGACTATGGACTTAACTTGCACAAAGAATTTACATTTAGACAATTCCAGCCTCTTTAAATTCCCCCTTCTGCTCTTTAACCCTGAATGCCTCAAGCATCCTAGGAGCCTTCATTTCCTTCAAAAAACACATGCAGAAATTCCTACATAATGGTGCCACTGGGCTGCACAAAATGCACAGGTCTGTAAATTGTCTCTAGGCAAATGTGAAATATGAAACTGATATTTGACAACAGCGACCCAGGGTAAAATCTCCATGAGCTTATACAGAAGAGAGTTATACATCATCTTCACAAGATTCAGACAGCTGCATTTTCCTGGTATAGTCTGTGTATCAAAAAGTTGAAAACTGTAATCTTAACAACTGTTTTGAAATTCGTTTTAACCATTAGATAGGCAGGTCCATTATCCTGAAGCCATTTATAACACTACTTTCTCACTAATATGTTTATGAACATCTTTATGTAACTAATCATGTTTATGAATGAATATAGGCTCACAACGCTCTTCTGATGCAAGGGAATACTTTCATCTGTGCATTATAAATGGGGAACCGAACCACAGAGATATGAAACAACACATAGGTAAGGGAACATTAGCACCTTTGGATTATATCTTTGGAAGAGGTGTAATTTACCAGCTTTACTCGCCTTACTCATGCTAAATTACGGTTGGAATACATTCAAGGGGTTTCAATCCCTACTGTGCTGTAGGAACACTGCATTTGATCATATCCTTGGCATAAATACACACCAACAGGAAAGAAACTGCAAAACTCACATGAGAAGTACATTAAGGAAATCTGTAATTTATATTGAGGTAAGTTAAAAATAAATTAATGAGTTCTAATGCTATTGAGATTTAATCTGCACTTCTAAGAAACCACACCAGTTACATGGTCAGGCATGTAACATCATGATAAGACCCAACAATGACAAACTCGAATGGTCTTTCTGTTAACTGCCTTGCTATTTCCAGCTCTCCACCCTGGCATACACACACACTCCCACCCCAGCAGCCATTAGGTTACAAAAAGCTGCTAAATTTTATTGCATTTACCCAAAAGCACAGCCTTTCAATTTCACCTTGGAGAAAAATCAAAAAGAAATCAGAAGAGAGAGCAGGAAATTATTATTTTTATTTTAACAAGAAAGCATGAAAACACAAGTTTATCTCCGAGGTTTACCCCTAACTTATGTTTATTAAAAAAAAAAAAAAAAAAAAGGTTTAAACAGTGGTTAGTATTTCAAAACAACCTCCAATAAGCTGATTTTACATGAAGATTTATAAGAAAATGTTCAGTCAAAATAAATTCCCTACTAATAAACTTTAGCAAAAACCAAACTTCAAAGGAATGACAAGATAAATAGGCTTTGATTTAAATGGTCTAGTAAGTTCCTGCTCCGGCAGGGGGTTTGGACTAGATGATCTTTCAAGGTCCCTTCCAATCTCTAACATTCTGTGATTCTGTGACTTTGAACTTCCTAGTAATGGCTGGTAACTAAGCAAGCTCACTTCGCACTTAGTATTCCTGTGGTAATCCTACACTCCTCAGGGCTCATGACAGCAACTGCATATTTATCCTAATTTTTAATTAAATATAATTTTTAAAAATAAAGAATAAAAGTAAAGAATAAAAAATAAAATGTTAGGTTTTAAAATTATTCATCTATCATGTGTGCTGCCTGAATTTTCATATTGAAAGGCAAAATGCTGAAACAGTCATTCACACAAGCCAAATGTGACAGAGTGCACTGAATTGCTTCCACTGGGATTATTCAAGGCATGCAAAAGTTTAAGCCATGCTTAAGGCCCTAGATTTCAGACACAAATCCTCCTCATTTGCCTTGGAACGAGTAGAACTGTTCATCTAAATGACCTAGACATTCTGTAATCCCTGTGGAGATTCAATGACAAGGCATTCAAATATCAACTACTAATTATTATTTACAATCATTAACCTAAATCAAAGTTGATAGAAATGACCACTGCTTTAATTTGCAAGTCTTATTCTCCTTAAATTGTTCCAGGATGCTGAAGATAGTAATTGTTCCAAAGTCGTTTGTATGTGTGTACGGGGAAGGTATGGTGGGAAAAGATAGCATCAGTTCTAGGAGTAAATCATTAGAGGAGCAATGAATTGCTCTGTGAGATTAGTCCAACAAAGCAAAGTTACTCTTTGCTCGTTATGCCTCTTAAGTAGGCACTCTTTC
>NW_010107914.1:59328-68862 GCF_000699245.1 Pterocles gutturalis
CCAAGGGCAAAACCAAACAAGTGACAGGACCTCCATCTCAGAGCAAATTTCCAGAGTCCACCAAACAAACCTGAGAAGTATTTCCTGTACATAAAGCCCATGTGCCTTCTTCCAGGTGTGTCGATCTGCTGTTAATTTAAACGCTTGGTACCAGACAGTTGCATGACAGTCCTGGTCTTAATTTAGTAGAAATTCAGTGAGAGATTTGTTTGTGAATGCAGAGCAATTATTGTAAAAATGAAGCCAGAAAATAAAGGCGATATCAAGAACAAGAATGCAAACCAAGTAAAGCTGAAAGGCTCAGGCCTAACTCAGCTGTTTAAAGCAAGTCTTGTGGTGAGGTCAACCAGTTTTTCAAAAAGGCAGAGATTTGACATTAAGGCAAATTATATAAGAAAGACACCGTCTTTGAGACCTGCAAATGTTCAGGAGGATAACAGGTTTTATTGCAACTGTTTCCGCACAAAATTGCACCAGTTTCATTACATTTGTTTAGTTAGAGCAAGGCCAATCCTGGCACACAGCGTCTTTTTGGTTTAGACTAAATCACAACAGACTAGGCTCAAAATTCCTTTTCTCACCTCCCAAGACAGTAATCTTAAGACCCCGGTATTGTCAAGCTAAAACAAAACAATCTTGAAAATATTGCACATAACACAAAAATATACTCTAAACCAAAAAGCCATAGAGAAAATAGAAATCATTAAAATACAATCAAGTTTAAAATATTACCTTTCAGAACAATCCCTGATTTATTCCAGGGATTATAGTGTGTTGATCATATAGCTCTATATTTATGTCATTAAACACACCTAACTCATTGCAATGATATTACATTTTAAGACAAGACCAAAAAAAAAAAAAAAAAAAAAAAAAAGAGGTCTTCACGAGGGAAATTCAATTTACCTTTAGCTCTTTTGCCCTCAGGGACTACTTCAGAGCAGGTCCAGTGATAAATCCACCACCCAATGCAGTTGCAAATTGCCGGGTTAATGAAGAGAGGTCAAATAGGGAAATGGGAGGTGAGAATAGAAGGTGTTGATAGTCTGCAAATTACTCGCTGCAGGGAGTACACTGTTAAAGCTCAGAGAGTAGTACACCATTTCTTTTCTTGGATGATAAGGAGAGAATTGGCTTTACTTTCATTTCTATATTTCACCAAAACTTTCCTGTCAAACTAATTCTTTTTTGTGTGTCCCTAGCAGTGTAAAGTTATAGCAGAAAAATTTAACGTGCAAAGAAAGGAGTGAAATACAAGCAGACTAGAGAGAAAAAAAAAAAGAAGTTTTTTAGGTAAGAAAATATATTTTTTTTAAATAATAAAATTGCAGTGTTTAAAATGTTTGTTACTGCTTACAGGAAGAAAAGAAATCTTTCAATTTTGTTTAGTAAATTACTGTATTTTGTACCTTTCACACTTTATTTCTAGTAGTTACCTAAAACTAGGCAGCATTACTTCTCCCATAAAACTTGTTTTGTACCTAGACAATGGCTTACTTCCCTTCCCTTATATGTTCCAAGACCATAGTTGTAATTACATTTCACTAACTTCATGTTATAATTTAGGGGTTTTTTTTGTGAATTTGTTATTAATGTATTTTTATTGTTGCATTGCAGGTTTCTCTTAAGTATGTCACTATAAGTGCTTCAGTTTGAAATCGGTAAGACATAACCTTTATTTCTTGGGGTTTTTTAATGGGTGGTGGTTCTAGTAAGCAAAAAAAAAAAAAACCAAAAGACTGTTCCTTCACCCTCCTGTAAATAACTAACTAGCATTGAAATTACTACTGTCTTATAACCCCAGCTTTCAGATATCTTCATGCATGAATGGGGTTACTCTTGTGTGTGACACTGCCCTCATGTTTGTAGGTTTAGGATTTTCTGCAATGTTGCTCTTTGGCTTCTTCAGGGAGCCAGGCTCTGCTGCATGGTGGATTTGGGACGTTCACATGGAGCTTCAGAGTGAGCAGGATCTGGTTACAGAGTCTATCTGTGGCCTGTCCAGGACCCACAGTGTGTGCCCTCATCCCTTGTTATTCTTCATGTAAATAACAAAATTAACATTTCAAACATTCCAGCATTTTTTATTTTCCCATTCCAACACCTCCTGAACCCATTTAATAACACTGCATTGAACTGTGAAGCAGAAGGAGAAATAGCTAACATAAGATACAAACACACATCAGCTTCTCTATCACTTTCTGAAATGATAGCTTTGAAGCTCATTATTTTCATAAGAAATAATTTAATGCTGTCAGTTTTTCTAAGTAGTGCCATATGTTAATTCTGTGTTTCAGTTTTTCCCAAGAACGTCAGTCTACTTTTTAAATTTATATGTTTAAAAGGTGTGAAGGGGAAAACTGTAACAATTCCCCAAACCAGGAAAATAGGAACACATCTTTAAACAATTTTAAGGAAATTAGTAACCTCAGTTCCAAGAGGAAAAGGAGAAAGCCTTCTGACATCTTATCTTTCATTGGGTTAACATATGGTAAATTGTTCATCACATGAAGATATAATTGATGTTCATGTTCACTGTGAAGGCTTTTCTAGAGGGGGAAGAAAAGGGCATGAAGGTCACATAACAGTCTGTTTTCCAGAGGACACTTTCTGTTACCATCTTTTAAATGCACAATCAAATGGACAAAAGATGTTGGTACATACTCATAGCTATATTAGCTAAAAACCAACAGACAAACCAAAGCCAAACCCATATATATATGTTAATTAAAACGTGCAGACTAACATACAAAGGACCTTTTTGCACCACAGTGTGGTTTCTTTAGCAAATAGCAGGGAGTTCTTGAACCTGTGAAGCCTGGTAAGAATGCAGGCAGACATCGGCAACACAGTCAGCAAGCACTTTCATGAACATAAATGCACTTTTCTGGGCTCCTGAAGACATCATAGATGCCTGCTTAAATAACCACCAAAGTACTTGAAATATGTTGGTCCTATGGAGAAATCGGAAGTGCCGCATCATCATTTCAGTACTTTTGTTAACTGGTGCAGAAAGCTAGAAAGGGCTGACGATTTTTTTTTAAAAAAGGAAGCAGATGTGGAGGTAAGTTCAGAAGCTTGTGCTAAATCCTCCCCCCTTCAGAGGTGATGCACCAATTTCAGGTTGTACCTAGCCAATTAAACACCGGGTGGTATACAATCAGAAAACCGCTTTTCACCTCGTGTTCCCAGTTTTGAGATGTGATGGCAGTTTCAAGCTCAGGAAGCCAGTGTGCAAAGAACAACTCCCTGTGTTTCATACAGAGGTCCCAGGAGTCTCAGTCAGTGCCTTGGGACATGCATCAGCAGCACTGGTTATCACTGCCTATAAATTATCTTACTCCCCTTACACCTGGGGAGAAGACAATTTCTAAAATTCTGAATTTTTAATTCTAAATTTATAGAGGAAAAAAGAAAATGGCAGTAATAGACATGCCTCCCTTAGCCTGATCTCAGTGCTATTAACAAAGTTGGAGCATTTTATTTGCCATGGAAACTGAAAGCTGTTGCCCTGACTCAGAGCGAGCTATTTCCCTTCATGTTTTGTAACATTTCCCCCAGCTCCCATTGAACATGTAAAGAACTGATACTTTTATGCTTGATGTCAGATATGTGTTACTAGCTCCAACTGCAGCTAAATGTGCAGCGCCTGCTCGCTAGATATGCATGACACTTGTCTCTCTTCATTATATAGAAGCATCTTCCAAAATATCTCTAAAAATACAAACTAGTAAAGAGAATCTTCTTGGTGCTACCTTCCTATCCACTCCCTTTTGTTAAGAATCCAGACATATCTAGCATGTCTAGCCTAGAAATAGTCTAATGGAGAGTTGTAGTTGCCCGTCCAGACACCACGGTTTGCATGTCTTTTCCAGACTTGGTAGCCAGAAAACTTGATCAAAGAAACAAACTCTTGCTATGTTTTTAAAGAATATATGAAAGGACAGGTCTTCAACCACATAACTCTATAAACTTTAATCTCTGATTAGGCACAGGAACAAAACCAAAAGCCTGAAGGCAATTGTATCTGTTACTAAAAGAGTAATTAAAACTTATGATGATGTTGCTTAATTTAGTCTTCGACCTTTTGCATCTGTTACCAAGTCAGGAAAACTGTGGAGTCTTTGCAACAGGCTAAGAAAGCAAATTTTAAAATCATCAGGCTTAAACTTGTAGCCCAGCTGACTGCAGCTAAAGTGGATGCCTTATTCTCTCAACAAATTTACTGCCATAACTTCTTATTTCTGACTGCAGCCCATGAGCTGAAGGGGAACTACTGTCAAAACGGAGCAACTTGTTTCCTGGGGACTTTATGCATATGTCCACAGTATTTTCCTGGTAGACATTGTGAACATGACAAACATATCAGAGAAGCAAAATGTGGAATGGATTTTTTTCCCCAGAAATTGTGACAAGCTTACTTTCGATGTTGCAAGTCAAGTTAGAGCTATAGTAACAAAAATGTACCCTCTGTCCAGATTAGGATGACTGTCCTTGGGACTGTCGAGAACTTTTAATCACTTAAGGATTGTTAGATTTACCCCTGAAGATGGAAACAATCTGGAAAATACATAAACTATATGGGTACTTAATCAGGAAGTTTGGAGTAGTCAGACCAATTAGTGATTAGCACCCTCCGAAAGTAATCCATCCTCATTTTAATATAATTATAATACTACAAATCACACCCACCACCATGAAGACCCCAGCCCACTTAGAGACCCTTCCCCTCAGAACATCCTGAGTTCAGAAGTGTTATGTAACCAATCTGCGAACTAGTTGACCAGTCATGTATGAAGAGGCTGCACTGGCATAGCGGTTAAGTGACAAGTATATAAACTCTCCCAAAAAGTACCTCGGTGTGCTAGTTTGGTGAACTGACCACCTCGCACCCAACATTGTGCAATATTGAAATAGAAACAACATCCTGGCTCTGTGTGTATATTGGCTTATCACACATCAGGTGACGAACTCTGTGAGACATGTAATTCCACTTCTTAGGCTTTATTATTACTGTTATTTCCTAACATCGTAGAGAGAGGCATGGGGAGTGGACCAAGGATGGCTGCCTGCTCTGACAGTGTGTCCATGGGGTCCTCCACTGTTTTCCTTGTGGTATGAGAGATGGCTGTGGTAAGAGACACAGGATGCCCTGTATGATGGGAGTCCTTAAACCAGCACCTAGATGTCCATTCTTGTTATTCGTGCCTCTGAGTATCGCTGAGTCAATCCACCTGCCTGAAACAACACCAAACTCTTTGTGCAGATCCCTTTCAGCTGTATCAAAGTGCTCAATATGCTTAGGCATCCAGTGATACTTCCCCGTCGACCATAACCTTATGATCCTGATCACCAGTGTGATGGAAAGTCACATTTTGTAGTGAGGTAATTGATACAAAAGTGACACTTGCCTCTTGCAGCAAACTGGAGAGGGACAGATATGATTTGGGGCTGTCAGGTGTGGGTCGCAGAAGGCTTCTCAGGGGTGTGAGGACAGGCTCTACTAGCCAGCATCAGTCCCATTAGAGACCAGCCTGTCACTAGTTCCCTTAGGTTTTACCAGTTGCCAAATACTTTCTGTCAGGAACAATGACATATTTAACCCATCACAGTAGTGGAGATACTCTTGAAAAACAAGTACAGTCTCCTCTGGCCTACAAAGTCTCCTTTAGATCCAGATTTGAGACACATGCAGGACATTGCTTATATAATTTCTATTTATGGTGTTAGTTTCAGAAAGAAGTAGAGGTTTGGGGATTTGTGAGTGGGTTGTTTTGGGCTTTTTTTCACACTATATTTAATGATAAGCTTGAAAGGTTTGGATAAATAATATCTGGAGTTTATGGGTTTGTCCAAAGTGTGAAACTTATCCTCTGTGGGAAAGTAAATGGAGAATGCAACTTCAATTTTCCTGCTTTCGGTGGTGAGTGATTCTAATTTATCTGACCTAGCAAAAACGTAAGAAGACATCTGATGAGTATATGTGTGTGTGTGCATCCATACAAATATGCATATGAAAAAATGTACATATGCAGTGATAAAAATACACAGATTTATTTGTATTTCTCTATGCACATAGTGTATATATATACACACAATACACTAAAATAGAAAACCGCCGGCTTTCTATATCCAAATGAGGTGATGTTGATCAGTTTGATTCGTGAACAACTATGGTGAACTTCTTTCAAAGGCTCTTCAGTTTAAACAAAAGTCTTCTAAATGCATGAACTTATGTATGCTTGTGTGTGATAAAAAAAGAGGGCTCTTCTTTGTTAAACATTTGCCATGTTAAGCTATTAAAGCTAGAATTAAGCAAACAAAAAAGGATAACATTCTGATTACCAAATTCGCTAATTTACTTAATGGTTTTACCCGGTTAATTGGATTTTGTTAATCTCTTTAGAATGTATTTTTCTATCCATGTTCCCTTGAGGACTTTCATTGCAAGGGAAGAAAAAGTCTGAGAGCTTTAGTACTCTGACATTTTTGTTTCACATTAGAACAAATTTCTGAGTCCCTAGAGGGAATGTTACCTCTAGCTACTTACTCCATATGCACTTGCAAAGAAAAATATGGCAGTACTTAAAAAGCAACATTCTGGTGAATATCTGAGATTTACATATAAACACTCAGATATTTTCTCTCCTAAGCACCATCAAATCTCATCAGTCATTTCTTAAACGTTCTGAGAGCTGCTGTTTGCTGCTCTTTCAAAACTGTGAACACTGTCTTTAAGGATTCTCCATCACTGCCCGGTCAGCTGAAGTAGCTTCTAGAAAGGCTGAAAGGAAGTAGTTTGGAGCAATAAAGAACTTGGAAAAACCCAGGCAAGTCATTCTTGTTTCTGCTGAATTTAAAGCTATTTAAATGGAAGGTTTTTATTTGTTCAGGTCTCACAAAAGAAAATCTGCCTGACTGGATGCAGGTTGGACCCAGGTCTGAAGGACTGAGCCTTCAGCATAAAGCCGGCCTCCCCACTGCACCAGCCCTGCTCACACTGCTTTGGCAGCTTCTCCAAGAAGCGACAGAAAGGAACAAAAGGAGTTTGTATAAGGAACTTCAGGTAGCTGGCAGCTCCAGACCTGACTGATTATCATCCGCCTGTGATGGGAGGATTGCAGGGCACTTCCATGTCCGCCTTCCCCACAGGTGCACGAACGAATGGAAGCACTATGGTGCTAGAGGTGCACGTTTCCTGGAAAGTGAAAGAACGACGAAAGAAACATCACTTCTCTGCATTTTGGAATGGCCTTCTTGCATCTGACGGTTGACATATTGTTTACTATTCAAAGATCAATTCCTCCAGCAGAAGAAATAAACTTCTTTATATATTCTTGTTATCTATTTTTATAACTTGCTGTTAATTGTTTGCCCATTTCAGCTACCGAAAAGATAAACTTAAAACAGTTTTCATAGTGTTATGTGTAAAGTTGTTGTTTGGGGCATGGGGTTTTGTTGGTTTTGTGGGGTTTTTTGGTTTGGGTTTTTTGTTTGTTTTTTTTTTTCCCAGGAGGAAGTTTGTTCTTGAATTACCATTTTTAGAGTCTGCATCTTAGATATTTATTGGGGGTTTAGGTGTGTATTACACATTTCTAGTTACTAGTGCCTTGTGTAAATAAATTTCTGTTTCAAAGCTAATTCAAACATTTTGCGTGTTTCATTTCTTACAAAGGATAAGCATATGGTACTAATGCTTGTCAGAATTTTGAAAGTGCATTTCCAGCATGTAAGTTACGCCATGTTTAACCAGGAAATACAGAGTAGAGAAGTTTTGAGATACCAAATCTTCCTTTCAAATACAATAATAGAATTATTGATTTTCTTTCCTTTCACATTTTTATCTTGAGGTCTCAGTTATACTTACGAATTTTCCAGGTCTGCCTATATAAAAATGAGAAGTATTAACACCTTAAAATAAAGACATCTTTGGTTTTAGTGTGCACATTCAGAGCCCTTTCAGTTCTGATAATTAACTGACCAAATTGTTTACTTTCTACTTTAAAGAATGTAATTTAAAACTTAAAATGGGTCAGGAAGAATAACAAAATTTAATATCATTTCCACCTTTTGTATGTTTTTTTCCTCTAGGGAAGAGTCTGGGACTGTTGCAGAGCAGATTTATACCTACACCTATCACAACAGTGCTAGCACATCATTAAAGCCAAATGCTAAAATAGATGTTAATTGGTGGTTTATTGTCATTTATTTATTAAGTCTGATGTCTTTAAAGTTAGCAACAATTGAACGAAAACTGATCTTTCTATTACCCTTAGGAAGCTGCTTATGATACATCCTACACTGCAGTAGCATTCATAATACTAATATCTATCTAGACCACACACAACATCCTTGGGTTCTGGTTGTTTCATTAATTCTCAACATATTCGATGACTAATATCTTCACTCCCAAGAGCAGGTTTTGGTTTGGGTTGGTGTTTTGTTTTTTCCAGAGTGGAATCAAAGAAATAAGAGGTCTTTGCCCATCCTAACACAGGAAGTTCAAGATAATCTTATGTGGTACTGTATGGTACTGTATCTCACAATACACTTCTACACACAAAACAGCTCCATGTTTGCCAGCCTGTACACAGTGAGGGAGGTGTATGAAAAACAACATATGTTCATACCTTCATACCCAGGTGGGATCTGTTGCACAAGCAATAGTTTCTCTTTCCTAACTCTTTCCTATACTGGGAATTTTGGACACGGTGCTCCACCAGTAAGTGAGCCATTGCCTACCATAGGGAAAATGCATTCAGGTGCAGCACTATCCAGCACAACAGCAGACATTTTATGTGGACTTCAGAAATCTTGCTTAAATACATGTTAGTTGATCATGATATAGCTGATGTAGTGGAAGGAGGTAAAAAATGTCTTAAACAACATTTTCTTCAAAGATTGTCTGATTCCCCATAGAGCCTAAGAGTTTTTATCTTTTCCTCTATTAGAGTAACCTGATTAAAATACTTTCACTCTTTCAATAAAAGACAAAGAAATTCTCAAGAGTTCAGAAACTGATTTTTCCCATCCAGCCTAATTTGGGACAAATAAGTTCCGTGTATACATGGGACAAATTCTGTTTTCAGCCAGATTTTCACAAGCAATGTATACAACTGCACTCAATTAACTCCCTCAACAGTATCTGACTCTGTACTTCCCATTCCCACCTACACAAACACATAGCAATATCCTCAATCTGACTGACCTAATAGCTGATTTACGTTGCTCCAGGCTAAAAAAAAACCCACCCCATAAAACCCTAGCTGGCCATCAGTGTCTTCTCTTGTAAGATAACAAATACTGACGTGTAGGTAAGATAATAACAGAGAGTTGTCCTAATCCTTTCTAACACCTTTTTTTTATTTCTAGGAAGGTTTAAGCATTTAAGGGGACATATGTCATGTATGTTTTTTCTTATCCATGTAGAAATACATGAAAATGAGAAAGCAAATACAACACTAATTCTGCACTCAATGTTAATTAGATGTAAATGTGGGAAGAGCAGTTCACAGAATCACACAGAATCACAGA
>NW_010107915.1:0-3720 GCF_000699245.1 Pterocles gutturalis
TGTGCACAGCTGTGCCCAAGCCTCCCCGGTCCAGCACCCGTCCTGTCGGTGTCCTCAGCCCCAAAACCATTGGCACAGCTGGATTTTGAACATGCAGAACCTAACGCCAGCTCAGGGCACACGAGTGCAACCGCATGCAAGCGCGGCACAGCTACCGCCTTGTCTGCAAAGGATGAACTCTTTCGTTCCATTATTTTATTTCATTATTTTATTTGTGAAGGCTGCTAGGAAAACCCAACACGCTGCATCAGCAGGTGTTCCCTGAATCCATGCAACATTCCCAGCACCAGCACTCCCGCCCAGGTAAAGGTCAGTCTCCAGGAGAGCTCCTCTGCTTGGATCCAGCCTTCTGCAAACACCCCTACAAAGCAAGCTCCTAGAATTTTCCCAAAAAGCCAACAGCAACAAAAGGGTTCATGTGCAATGCAGGAAAAAGCCAGGAGAGTGACTTTGTGGGTGCTACCCCCGGGGCAGAACCTGCATCGCTTGGGCATTTCTCAGACCTTCCTGGAGCAGCTTTTCCATGTCCCACATACAAGAGGAATGAGCTCAAGCCCCCCACTCTTTGCAGGTGGAATCACAGCGTTCCGGTACAGGCTGGTGGGGGGTTACACCAAGCACAGACCCTCTGGGACCTCCAGACAGATCCAGCACAAAGGAAAGCTGACGCTGAAATCTTTCTTAAATGAACTGGCTTTGTGTCAGATGATTATCAATGCAAAAATACTATATTGAAAAGAAATTTCTATTTTTGAGCACCAAGAAATTCTGTAAGTCCATGCAAACCTACTCTACTGATGCCAGCAGCTGTGTCAGTGCCGCTGGTTTCAGATGAATAAACCCATCCCCGCTCCTCTGCCTGCACCAGAAACCCTCATCCCCTGCCTCCTCTCCCTCTCCTCCTTCCTTTCCCGGGGGGAAGGCAGCCTTTGATCGAATGGTACGACATTGCCCATTCTTGCAAAGATTCAGGCTTAAGCAATTTTTTTGAAGGACGCAATGGAATTTCCCACGCAGATCTGGATCCTGCTGACATTCCAGATTCTTCGTCATCAGCAACCGGTCATGAAAAACCGGTCAAATTTAATATCACACAAACCGATCTGCAGAGCTCTCGCTGGAAAAAAAGCTGAAACAGGAATATTAGAAAGTGTTCCTACAGGTTTTTCTCAGCCCATTAGCTGTATTTTGCCTCTGTGGAGTCATACTAACAACTACAGTAATAAGTTATGATTAACTCTAATCATCACCCAAACCCACTTTCACTTTTATTTTGGAGACGACGCCTGCTTCTGCTTTCTGTAACTATGGACAGCAAGCAGGATTCCCAACTTCCCCGGAGAGGAGCTGCCCAGCAGACCTCGGTCAGCCCAGCTCTGCTGCATCCACCGACCCCCCAGACCCAGCCCAGCACGCTGTGGGATGCTCGGGTGGGGTCCCCCAGGCTGGGAGCCCCCCAAAGCCCCGCAGTGTCACCTCGTCCCACGTCCCCGAGCTCCCCATCCTGCGCATCCGCTCCAAGGGGTCCCGGCATCACTAACGAACAGGATCAGTATTTACAGAGCTCGGAATAAAGTTTCTACACCAGCTGTACATCGCCCAGGCTGCATGAATTGTAGCAAAATCTAAGTTTAATCAGCCGTAAGGGAATAAATAAAATATGTTCCTAATATTTGAACTTGCATTTTTCCTCTCAATAACCAATTTATGTTTCAGAAGAGATTTTCCAGAACAATATATTATTTTTTCAGTATTTGTGAGTACTAGCCTACAGCATCTCCAGCTTGGAGAAAAAAAAAAAATCAGGGCAAGTATGGAAATATCCACAGAAACGTGCTGTGGAGAGACTGTATCAGCCCAGCACAGACACACTTTATGTTTTTAACGCTGTAGATACAAGAAGACACAATGTTTGTAAACTGATCTGAGCGCAGCCAAGCTTTCCAGTGCTGCAGGAGGAGGAACGAGTTCACTTAAAGGATGTTCTGCAAATATTTCTTCCCAATACCCCCTCCCATTCTCACTTTATAGAATCCCAGGATGGTTTGGGCTGGAAGGGACCATAAAGCCCACCCAGTGCCACCCCCTGCCATGGGCAGGGACACCTCCCACCAGCCCAGGTTGCCCAAAGCCTCATCCAGCCTGGCCTTGAACCCCTCCAGGGATGGGGCATCCACAGCTTCAGTCCCGGCAAAGACACCCCATGAACTGACAGCTCCCCAACACTACATCTGCTCGTTGTACATGTAAAAAAAAAAAAATAAAAAAATCTAAGTACTTTAAAAAAAAACCCAAGAAACCCCAGTATCTGATGACCACCTCTGTCCATCCTCTCTTCCCCATGCTGGGAGCACTGGGAGGGTCTGGGCGGGGGTACACGACCTGCCCAGGACAGGTCCCATCGCTAGCACTGCCCACCTTCACCTACCGCCTCTAAACTGGGACCACTGGCAAACTGGAAAGGCTTTTGCGACCTCCACAAAACCCGTGATTCCTTGGGTAAGAGTTACCGTTTTAGAGCACTCTGGGAACGGCTGTGCTGCCGTGGTGTTGGCTGAGCTGCATAAGGGAAGGAGAAAATGAGGACAAGAGAAGGGATGCTCGACTGGGGTTTAAGACCCAGAGGAAGAAAATAAGGGGCTAAAGTGGCAGCGTGAAGAGCAGGAACAGCACCCACGCACGGATCTGGGACCAGAACCCGTTCCGTCCAAGGCACAGCATCACCAATTGGTGTGAGAGGCACCGACAGATCCCCACCGGTCTGTTTGCTAAAAATACGACATGCAACCTCGCTTTTCTCATGGATGTTGTTAGAAAGCCCTTCCTGGCAATTAGCTGAGGGGTTGTAATAGCAGAGTCGCAGAATTAATTAACCTTTTCCCACCAAATCTAGAGATTCCAGCGAAGGTGGATATTTCGGTCGACTCATATACCTAACTCGGGAATTTATCAGTTCCTTTAGCTCCTATGCGAACAGGCAAGCATCATGTCACATCTACAAACTAGAGAGAATCAGGGACCTTCTTCTGAGCGTACCAAACCCTCCGCCTCCACCTTCACCAGGGTTAACGGTCACCAGGACGGCTGAACTCTGCTCATCCCCGCTAGCGAGCTCTTACCAGTAAGCTATCCCGATCTCATCCATAAAAGCACTCGTGCAATAATATAAAATATATATAAAAACAAAATAGTATATAAAATAATCCACAGTTTGAAATTGTATGTGCTATGATTTTAAATCTAAAAAGCAAAGGTGGGAATTTATCAGTTATTAGGGAAGATAACTATTTTGAGTAAAACTTTTGTCGATTACATGGATTTTTATGCAACAAAAAGCAGAACTGGACTGCAATCATTAAATTACACATACATGCAGAGAAACATGTAAGCCAATGATGTTTATAGATTCTGTACTTGTTCCATTGATTAGAAAAGAATAAAGACACATTCGATCTGAAATAGTGTTACAGGATGTGGAAAGCAACACGGAACAAAAAAAAAAAATGAACTCACCAATTTGTTTCTAAATTTTTGGTATGGCTGAGCCTTTTGTTCAGTTTTATCCTCCCATTTTTTGGATATTCAGGTAGTGGCAGCTGCCAAAACCATCCTTAACTTCGCTGAAATATTAAAGGTTTTCTCTCTGGATGCAGGACTGGTGCCTGTGCTTCCGACACCCCAGCACTGCCGTGAGTCTGACGCTTCCTAAGGTGGTTTCCA
>NW_010107915.1:3758-15855 GCF_000699245.1 Pterocles gutturalis
CTCCCACCAGCTTTGCTGGTTCCCTTCCCATCGGCTCAAAGGGAAAAGGAGGCTGGGAGCAGCTTCTGACATGGCAGAGACTGAGACGAGACACCTCCACAATGCGTCAGAGAGAACAGTTGGATGTCTAAAATCTGCCACTTTGCTCCAAAGCCGGCACAACCGCACCCCCCCAGAGCCACCCCCTCACTCATTTGGGTAAGTGACAGTTACGGGACATGTGGCACTGGGCATCAACCTCCAGCACCCGCGCTCTGCTCACAACACCCACCGCACCAGGAGAACCCCCCAGAGCCCAGGAGCCACCAGCTAAAAACTGTTGGAGGAAAAAAAAAAAAAGAAAAAAAAAAGCAGATTTTTTTTGTTTCAGTAATTGCAAGAGTCAATTCCATGCCTGATTCCGGATTGACTGGAAGTGCTGCTCCATTGCAAGATAAGGGAATGAGAACTTGGGTTTGCGTTGCTTTGCAAAGGGTCTGCAGATCGATCCGGCTCGGGAGAGCCGGGCAAACAGCGCAGCTCTGCGGGGTGATTAACTCTCCCGATCTCAACGCACACCTCAGCTCGCACGGAGCAGCTGCTGGCAGACCCCACAGCTGGGCGATAACACCTCAGACCATGAGAAAACCAGTTCTCTCGGCTCCAGCTCCACCCCCCCTCTGCTGACAACAGCTCTGCTCCCGGGGACCCCGCTTGAGCTCAAAAAAATTCCAGCCCTTCCCCGGCTGCAGGCTGTGAAGGACAGAGGATGACAGATTTTGGCCGTTTTCCAGCAGGAGTCACCTTGCCAGGCTGCTCTCCGCCCAGCCCCTGCCTTACCTGGGAGAGCTGCGCAAAGCTGGGCTGGGACTGCTGCCCCCCGCACCTGCCGGCGCGCACCCTGGGGGTGGGCAGGGCTGGATTCTCTCCACTTCATCATGTCTCTCACATCGGTTTGAGCCATTACATCCACTCAGGAAAGCTTTTTACATTAGGCATCCAGTTCTTCCAGTAAACATTCCCCCCCCCCCTTTTTTTTTTTTTAACTTGTCAGGAAGAGCACAGGAGCTATCAGAGCTGAGCAAATAGCCCATCGCAAGTGATTTATTCCGTTTGTTCTCTTTCAGCTCGGTTTCAAATTTTTCTAGCGGTTTTCGTTACAGGCTGTGGTTTGAGCAATTAAATGAAAGAGGCCAGGAAGGATCGCGGGAATTGAGGACATATTCTTAGATCAATTTTGGCTCATTGTGCACAGTCATCAATTTTATTCTATAGACAATAAGAGCACGCGTTTTAATTGCAAATCATCATAACCGAATATTTGGGTTCACTGCTCAAAAATGTGTATTTCAGAAATATGTTCTAATATTTGCCGTAAATTATGAAACAACAGCAACATCCGTAAACACAGAGCCAAGAGGCTATTTGCAGAAAACAAGCACAGGCGGAAGGTAAAGAGCAGGGAATATTCTGAATTACTGAATGTTGAGAAGATACAAATGCATTTTCTCAGCCCTGGTAACTACATTGCCGCGTTAAGGAGAGGTGAGATTTTGGTCTTCCCTGCCCTGAACAGCGTGCCACAACTATCTGACACGCGTTCTCTGATGCTGCAGCAAAATCTGAGCTACGAAGCGTTATTATCTACACAGACAAGTCAAGTCAGCTCACTGCGCTCACCTCACGGGCAAGGTCCGGTCCCCTTTCCTCCGGTCCATCTCCCGCTGGGGCACCGGGTACCAGCGGAAGTTCAGTTTCCAGTTAACCCCTCCGTAAGTCATATCCGACCCAGCCATGTACTCAAACGTGTCATCGCTGATCACATCGATGATGGGGCAGACAACGGTTCTCCTGTAAGAAAAACAATCAGCTGCCTTTTTTCTTTTTTTTTCTTTTTTATTTTTTATTTTTTCTTTTTTTTTTTTTTTAAACACAAAAATATTTTTTTGCGCTACTATGCTGAATATTTTGAGGCTTCTCTGCATAAAACCTCATTTACCATCACTCCATGTAGGTCTTCTCTTCCAGAAATGAAGCTGCTCAAGGAAACGGGCTCGAGCAGCACTGCTTTTAATCCTGTATTTCTTGAGTGCCTGCAACGCGTGGCATAAAGGAGAATAATTCCCATCGCCCACGCGTGTGCTCGGTGCAGGGTGGTGCTGCCCACGCACGACGTGGAGCAGAGCAAGGACCTCGGCTGCTGCAGCGCTGCTGGGGAGCACAGCAGAGTTTGTGGGGTTTGCTTTGCAGGGTCTGGATATGCTTATGCAGGAAAAAGGGGGAAATTGCATCATCTGTTGCAAAGAGAGAAAGAGAAAGAAAGGAGAAAAAAGAGAAAGAGGGGAGAAAAAAGAGAAAGAAAGGGAAATAAGGAAGGAAAAAAGAGAGCAAATTTCAGAGAGTGCTGGAGGTCACACCTGGTAAAAAGAAGGGAGGAAGATTGCCATCAGGGTTGGCGATGCCTAGACCTTGGGAAAGTAAATGGCCCAAGGTGCTGTCACTACTGGCATTATTCTGCTTACTGTCAGCAGCAGAAACCCTGCTGTAAGAATCAAAAGTTTATCACATATCTATTTATAAATTCTATTCTCATGCAAGTATTAGAGAATACTCTATCTTCCTGATAAATTAAAAAAAAACAACTTAATTTTCAGATCAACAAATTATTTTAATTTCTCATTTGTCAGAGCACAGCAAAACCAAGGAGCAGCCCGGAGGCAGGTCCCCGTGCCCGGCCACAGGACAGCCACCCTTACCTGTCCTCCCTGATCCTGGCCAGCAGCGGCTCCAGCCAGCCCAGGGGGCACTCGCAGTGCGCGTCCAGGAACGTGATCACCTGCCCTCGGGACGCCGCTGCCCCGCGGAGCCGCGCGCGGATCAGCCCTGACCGCTGCTCCATCCGAATGATTTTTACGGACACTTCCAGACTCTTCACGTAATTCTCTAATGAGGCTTTCAGAAATTCTGCCAAAGATAATTGGGGGAAAAAAAAGAAAAAAGAAAAAAAAAAAAAGAAAAAAAAAAAAAAAAGAAAAAGAAAAAAAAAGAAAACCATAATTTTTATCTAGGTTCAGCAACTCCCAAGGACTCCAAATATCACCGCAGAGTTGGTGCGTCATGCTCAGCCCTCCAAGGACTGCCACGCACCAACGGAAATGCATCTGGACGTATTCGGAGAATTTCTGAAGCCCGAGAGCTGAGCTGTGGAGGCTCACGGTGCAGCACGGCCCCTCGGGAAACAGCCCCGATGTACACAACTGCTAGAGCATCTCATAAAAATATCGCAGAAATTTTTATTAATTCACCATCAGTTTCCTTGGAATCAACCAGCAAGGAATAGTGAGTGCAAGAGGGTGACACTTCTGCTGATTTGTCGATGGTTAAATACAAATACAGCTACCTTGGATGAATTTCACCATTCTGAGCCCTTTAGGAATCTAAAACTTTGCTTTTAGGAAAAATTGTAGTGACTTGGGCTAAAGCCTTCCTCCTCCCTCTGGCACAGAGAAACACTAAACTTACTTTTTTTCTGAAACAGGGAAATCCAGGAGAGTAATCAGAGTTAAGTCAATGCTACATGGGGCAGAAATAAAGGATGGCTTAAGCTCGCATCCTCTGCGTCTTGGACAGCTGCACCTCTATGTTGTATTTGTACTTATTTGTTGTATTTGCCATTAGATACACCTGGCTACTCCTGGAAAATTTATCGTTCCTTTGACTCCATTTATAGAATGGAATGTGATTCCTTTTCCAGGTAATATCAGTTCTGTATGCAGACAGTTTTCTTTCTAAACCCTGGCTTTAAAGGAGAAAAGGAGAAAGGGGAGAAAAAAAGAGAGAGAACAGAAAAAAAAAGAGAGAAAACAGAAAAAAAAAAGAGAGAAAACAGAAAAAAAAAGAGAGAAAACAGAAAAAAAAGAGAGAAAACAGAAAAAAAGAGAGAGAACAGAAAAAAAAAGAGAGAAAACAGAAAAAAAAAAAAGAGAAAACAGAAAAAAAAAGAGAGAAAACAGAAAAAAAAGAGAGAAAACAGAAAAAAAAAGAGAGAAAACAGAAAAAAAAAGAGAGAAAACAGAAAAAATAAAACAGCCAAGTGCAAAAGAAATGAACAACAAATATGAGAAACAGAAGGAAAAATCCCTGTCCTGCAGGAACCCCAGCACGGTGCTGGGACAACGGGCAGCACGGGGGTCCTGTCCCCCAGCCCACCTCTCTCGCTGGCGTCATCCACCAGGATGATCTCGGCGAGCAGCCGGCGCGGCGAGCGGTTGATCACGCTGGAGACGGTCCGCAGCAGCGTGCTCCAGGCTTCGTTGTGAAACACGATCACCACGCTCGTGTTGGGCAGCTCATCCGGGTAGACTTTTGTCTTGCACCTGCACCCAAAGAAATACAGGAAACAAAACAAAACAAAAAAAACAAAGAAGGAAAGAGGCAGTTAATCTTTAAGAAAAGCCTGAAGAGCTCTACCAAGGTTAACATGGGGCGTATCGAGTGGTCACCGTTCGGTCAAGCCAGTCTTTCATCATGACAAATCCCAAGTTCTACGGTTTGAAGTACACAGTCCTCCGAGCCCTTCCCATCTTTGTTGGTTTCTCAAAAAGAAGAAATAAAATCACCATTTTCTAGAACACTCTACGTGCTCATTCAATGGAAGAACAAGAGGTCAACAGTTCCACCTGGTTTGGGAAAATGCAGAAGTTACGGCAAAGTGAGCAACAGCCAGCAAGCATCGCTGATTTAGTGGGAGCAATTCAAACCTACTTGCTCATTACAAAAGACAACCCCAAATTCTAGGTATTTGTTCCAGATCTTGGACACATTTCAAAAACACAAACATGCCCACATCAACCTGCCGACACGGGTCAAGTCACATCACTTAAACATACTTAATATGGATTTTTAACCATTGTGACTTAAAATAATTTCCTTTTTTTTTTTTTTTTGCTTTTTTTCTTTTTTTTTCTTCTTTTTTTTTTCTTCTCACCATTTCATTAGTGTATTTGAGAACTCAACCAGTCCCACCACAGTACATGTTCAGGAGGAACCTTGCAGAAACCTTCTCCCAAGGGCCAAGGGAAGGAATGAAGGAGGTCCCTGAGGAAAAGCCACCCTGCCCACACCACCTCTGGCTTAAACATCACCCACCACAACAAAACTCTCTGCAACCTTTCCTTCTGCCTCGCGGACATTTAAAGAAAAATAAATTTAAAAAACAGCATGACCATAACTTCTCCATCAATTATGATTTAGTTTCAGAGTCCAGGCAAACCAATAAAAGTCCTTTACTGGTTATCACCCACGACAAGACCCTCTGATGACCCAGGGGTGTCTAAGGGAGCGTGAGCCCAGCAGGACAAAAAAAAGGGGAAGGGACATTTTTGACTTTATTTGTCTCCAAAGCACAGTGAAACTTTTTCCTCATGTCAGCCTTGACATCTGGAAGCCAGAAATCAAAGACTGAGAAGCAGGCAGGCTGCAGCACGAAGCTGTTCATGTTCAGCGTTGTTTTCCAGAGCTTAACATCATACTTCAAAGCATACACCAAGCTGGAATAAATTCTGCTTGTCCCAGATTTCACAACAGTCATTTTAATTCAATTTAAAACAGATAAAATTTTGGAAATGGGAAAAGAAGCACTAGACAAGATTATGTTGTAAAATATTCAGCAAAACGAGACGAGGAGAACAGGGTACTGCCTTGTTTGCAGCTGGGTGCTCATTTTGTAGTGCCAGTGGGACATTAAGGGCCAGACTGGTTATCACACAGCATTTGCCAGCGTCGTCAGTATTTGAACCATTGTTCCCGCTATTCCCCACAGCATCCTGCGGTACCCGGAGAAGGCAAGGGCCAGATGAGCTGAGGACAGCATCCTTACCATACGCCCTTCTTCCAAATTTTCACAATGACCCTCCATCAGCTTTTGCACCCCAAGGTGAGGAATCCTTCTCTTCATCACACCAGCCCCTATCCACACCCAAAGACCCCACTGCACATCCCTCTGTGTTCCCCAGACGGTTACACGGTGGGATTACCTGCTCTGGAGGAGGAGGATTCAGTTCCCAGATGGGTCCATTCTGTAGGGACCTACAGCTCCCCAGGCACAGCAAGCGATGTGCCCCAGGGACTCTGATATCACCTCTGCTCATCAGGGACTAAATTAAATCTATTCAACTTTTTTTTTTTTAATTTGGATCGTCTGACTTCAGCAGAACATGTGAATGCTGGCAGTTTGTCCATATGATCACTTTATTCCACGGGGACAGTGTTGGTACCCACAGGAATAACTCCAAGGATTTGCATCTTCCTCTCATCTTAACAGGATTGTAAAAACAGAAGGAAAGGTGCACTTAAAGTAAAAAAAAAAATGTTAAAAATAATGTAAAAAAATATGTTAAAAATAATGTAAAAAAGCTGCAGAAGAGTCCACGGCCGGCAGCTCGATGAAGAACTGTCGCTCCCAACCCAGCGAAAGAACACGTTACCCTGTCAAAGATTCTGCCGCAGCACTTCAATGCACACAGCTTTCAAGTCTAATAAATTTTCTGTAATTGCACCAGTTTGTATTTTAAACTGAGATTTATGCAAATGAAAGGCAAAAAGAAAATAATTGAAGGGGAATTTATTTCAACCAGAGGAAAGCAGAGCTGTGCCAGAACTGCGTCTACATTGTCTCCCTGAATTTGATGGTGTCGGAACACTCCAAAGCTAACCCATCTCTACACCCAGCAGATGACGGACGTGGAAATCTCTTATGAAAATTATTCTCTGGTGCTTCATTACGGGGTAGAGAAAAGCTTGCAGTTTGCAGGAGCACAGACCCCTTCAGCTATCGCTGCCCATAAAGCAGCCGGCAGAGCCCTGAAGGTCAACCCTTCCTCGGGGATTTCCAACCCCAAACTTCATTTTAGTATTTCAGAAGTTACTTCAGCAGCCATTTGCTAAACGCTCCAAGTTCCTTTTATGTTTGACGAAGGACGCAGTAACACAGCACAGCGTTATTAACAGCAAACAACGCAGAGGGGACCATTTCTTTATCAGAAGTCTATAGCAGAGGCTCCTTTGTACTTTTCTTCACTTTTTCCAATAAAAATCAAAGATCTGTAATGGGAACCACAGGCCAGATCAAATCTGACCTTCTTGGATGTTTTTGATCATTAATTTTGTTCTGTTTCTCATTATATCACCGCTGAACCTTTGAAACTCACCAAGCTTACCTCAAGCTTCTTGTTAAAATGTTTTGCAAAATATTTTAACAAGTATTAACTTTGAATCCCCCAAACCTCTTCTTCATATCTGCAAGAAAGGAGATGAAGAACTCATTTTCACACGCTCCTGCATTCACACAGCTCTGCAGCCCCCAGCCCAGGGGTGAAATTCTGCAAACCACGGGCACCCGCACCCATCCACCGAGATCACCCTTGCTTTGCCTGTTCAGCGCTCAGCCGCCCGCAGACGTGAGCGTCGATGGATGCTCGGCTTGTAGAAGCATCACCTGCCAGGCTGCACGGCAGAGATGGATGCTTGCCTCGCTGCCCATCCTCTTAACAAACCCAAAGCCTAATAACACAGTTTAATCGTGAAGGACTCTTGTTTTAGTAAAGAAACTACGATCAGTCTGTCTTGCTGCGGAATGTAACTTTGCCGGCTCTTCCCGCTGCTCCCCTGAGCCTCATCCCCACGTTTCCCCTGCAGGTTCAGATAAAAGCTGAACTTTGCTCCTGGGAGCAACTGGTTGGGCCAACAGGAGCCATCGCAGTAACCCCCCGCGTCGGAGCCTTGCCTCGCCAGGCACGGGGACGGCTCTACACGAAGGGAGCAATTTCATGCCTGAACAGCCGGGCACCATTCAATCAGAAAACGGAGTTCCAGCCGCTCCACGGGAGGGACCCCGCTGCCCGCGGGCACTGGGGAACTGTCCTGGGACGAGCTGCTGAAGGAAAAGCAGAACGGATGCCAGACCCATCCCCCTGAAATACGCATCCCTTCTGTTTAAATACTGCATATTTCCCCAAGTGCACACCACACGAGGGCTAAATACCTAACAGGATATGTTACTTACCTATCGTTGTTACATTATTTAGGGTCTTTATGGGAAAACCAAGAACAAGCTTATGCTTGAAACCTTGACATACTTTGAAAGTGTGAAATAGCCATACATTTGTAAAAGATAAGCCATGCAAAACAAAATCTTCAATTAGGCACCCTCACCATCCTCATTTTCAAAGGTCTGGGGAGAACGCTGCACACAGCTGGGAGAGGATATCATGGGAAGGAGGAAGGGACCTTAAAGTTCATCTCATTCCATGTCCCTGCCATGGGCAGGGAACCCTCCCACCAGCCCAGGTTGCCCAAAGCCTCATCCAGCCTGGCCTTGAACCCCTCCAGGGATGGGGCATCCACAGCTTCTCTGGGCACCCTGGGCCACTGCCTCACCCCCCGCACAGGAAAACATTTCTTCCCCAGATCTCATTTCAATCTCCCCTCTTTCAGCTTCAAACCATCACCCCTCACCCTATCCCTGCACCCCCTGATCCAGAGCCCCCCCATCTCTCCTGTAGCCCCCTTTCAGCACTGGAAGGGGACCAAAAAGGACCGAAAACCTCTCCCCTCCTTCCCAGAGCTCAGCTGAGCCCGTCCCATGCTCTCGGGACAGGTCCAGCCTCTGCTCCAGCCGCAGGAGCGGGACCAGCAGCAAGCCGGTACTGCAGCGCTGGGAGCGACGAAGGACCAACCCCCAGCTTTTATGGGAGAAACAGCAGCAAAGGGGAAGTAGCAACTCATTTTAATTGTTCCTTTTGTTATATGAAAGCACAGACAAAAGACTCACAAAACCGTTTTACAAGCCGCCTGTTGACTCATGAACATATTTTTCTCATTGCTGGAGAATTACTTTTCTTTTTTTTAACCTTAACAGCCTTTAGCTAATTTACACCCTGGGAACTGGCTTTGATCTTACACACATTACCTGTGTGTACTTCCTCTCCCTACTGGCAATCACCCTGGGTGATTATTTTTTTCCCCCCAAACAAGGTGCAATCACTTCTGAACTGTCATTTCAAGGTAATTTCTAGCCAAAACTAATTACTGATTTCTCCCTGAGCTTTTCTGTTCATGGGTGGTTTATAGTTTCTCTATGCGTAACTGTATGTACACAGTAAAACCGCAAAAAATAAATTAGCTTTTAATTATATGAAGCTGTAAGCAGATAAACCTGTCAAAGGAACTCTTATGTACTTTACCCACCATGACTTAGAGCTGGAAAAAGAACTAATGCAACACTTGCTGGTGTAAGATAAATGGATTAGATGTGAACACCAGAAAATAAAACAATTTACCCTCCCTTAGCAGGGCTACATTGCATGAGGAACAAATAGTGGTCTTGCAAAAAAAACCCCAGAAAAACCCAAAAAAAAGCCCAACAAAACAAAACAAAAACCCAAAATAAAAAAATAATAAAAACAAAAACAAAAAAACCCCCAAAAACCCCAAAAAACCCAAAACCCCACATCTAATCAAAGCTTCCTGCCCTGTAACACAGAGTCAGAGGCACTAAAGGGTTTTCACAGGCGGTGATTGTCGCTGCTGCACTACTGCTTCCAGAGCCTTTTCCCCCCACCCTGGGATCAAGGTTTTTGCTTTGAAGAAGCCAACACAAAGCTAGGGCACCGAGCTGAAGCCCCAATTACTATTCAGAAAATTGTGAGTTTGGTTCTGATCAAAACGTATGCTCACAAGCACACACACACAAACACAGTGCAACTTCAGCCTGAGCTGCAATAATAAATCCAATTATAATGGTTTAGCAATTTGTAGAATAGCCCTTGCAACTTTAATCATCCAGAGAAGATTGAAGATTGATTTCTTCCTTTGCCGTAGAAAACACTTCGAAACAAAATGAAACATTTCTGTGTTGAATTACATTGGGTTTCAGGTTTAATCAACAGCTCCTTCCAATTAGACCTGACACTGATTAAAACCGTCAAGCTGGCCATTACCAACGGAACTGAGGCAGCCGAGGGATGTTCTTTGGTAGGTGACACCAGGCGCGATGGGAAGGGAGTTAAACTGTCGGTGTGACAGTTGTGTTCATCAGCTGGAATCCCTGTACCAGCAGAGGAGCAGAGCTGCCATGGGACCCTGCAAACTGTGACGGACTCCACGGAGGTCAGGACTTGGCATCAGCTCTACCCACGAACACTTTTTTCTTTAAGTACCATATCTTGTGACAGGATCTTCAGATAGCAACCAGAATCCCTGTTTTAATGGAGCTAACCATGCACATTTGTGCTTTCCCATCAAATACCCGTGTAAACACAAGCCCACTGTTCTGGCTAGAAAAATTCACCTCTAAGTTCCATTAAAAATAATTCAATGGACCTGGTGAAACACTGCCCCAAGCTAGTCCACAAAGTCACCCCGCAGACTTCAGGCTGCACTCAAAAATGATGATTATAAGTTACGAGACTTCAAAACAAAACCAAACCTCCAAAAGACCCCAACCACAGAACTCCCTTCAGTTTTGATACAGTTTCGAAACATTTTGAAAGATGTTCTACAAATTTCTGGTTATTCCAGAAACGTCTACAGATAAAACTAACAGAAAACCACATCCTGCAGGCAGTTTCAGGTGCTGGCAGCATTTTCTCTCCATGAGCATTAAAATGTCAGGTTTTAAATGCTGACAGTATAATTATGAAAACCTATAAAGTAGACACGGACATTTTTATCTAACTGTAGAAATAAAATTTTCCCTGAAGAAAAAATATTTAAACGATTCCAGGTGGTAAGACACATGAATTTTTCAGCTGTTCACAAAATAAACGGCACAGGATAACAACATCTGTGCTGCAGTGACCCTTCTGCTATGAAAGCTTGCAGCAGCAGCCCAGTCTCGAACCGCTCAACCTCGAAGCTTCCTTGGGCAGCCACCGCTAATAACCTCGGGACAGCGCCGTATCTCGCGCCCGGAGGTGCAGACAGCACCGGCGACTCACCCGTCTAACCTCACATCGGGCAAACTCCGGTTGAGGGCAATCAGGTCGCTGGCCATGAGGTTGAACTGGTTGATCTTGAACAGCTCCTTCATCTTCTCCTGGTCGTCCTTGGGAATGAGCACGGCCTTCCCCATCTCCCCAGGTCCCTCTTGGTTTCGAGAAATGACAGCTGGAACACAGGGGAGGAAGGTTTGGGAAACATTTTTATAGCTATTGAAAATATTTGAAGAACATGTATATCAAACTACCTCTAACCGACTTCTTGTATTTTTCATTTATTTTTAACTACCAGGCATGTGACAGCATAATCCCATCCCTGTAAGTAAATAAATCAATCAATCTTCAGTGACAAAAAAAAAAATAAATCCTGAAAAACAGAGTATCCCAACCCTGGCAGAGGATCTCTTACATGTTGTTAGAGACTAGTTTTGAGAAATATTTGTACAGTCAATTTGGAATGATAAGGAAAATTATAGCATCACCTCATACAAGCACACAAAAATAAACAAGATACAGAGTGGGTTTTTTTTACAAAAGTAAAGGAAAAGAAAGGAAACATCCCACATATACAAATAATTACAACCATTAGTCCAAAAGCCAACCGAAAGATGTCAGAATCGCCATCCGTTTCCTTCTCCCTTTTCTCTTAATGAAGGGATCTTGGGTTTACTTTTTCTGCCATCACATTCATTTTTCATCTTTAGTAACAAAATTACTTGGAAAAATTTGATGCTTAATATCCTGAAAGGCTGTTGCTTATGAAGGCTTCTCTGTGAGCTGAAGAGTAATTAAATCATTTATCTTTGCAATCAAAAAAACAAAATGCTAGAAGAATAAATCCTTTTCTACAAGATGCATAGGAAGTAGACTAAGTAACTTTTTAAGAAAAAATAAAAAAATCTGTTTTTCCAAGCCAATCAGACATCAGTACTTGCGGAAACCTGCACCGCACAGGGACACATTATATACACTTATTATATATATATATATGTTATTATACATTATATATGTGTCCTAGGTCCAGCTGGGATAGGGTTAATTCTTCACAGAAGCTGGGAGTTGGGCATAGCCGGATATTCGATACCATGCTGACGTCATGCCCGGGATATAAGGGGAAGCTA
>NW_010107915.1:15941-24784 GCF_000699245.1 Pterocles gutturalis
TTATATTCTTCTTTCTTTTGCTTTCCTCGTGTGGTATTATTAAAAATCTGTCGTTATCTCAACTCAGGAGGTTCCACTTTTCTTATTCGTCCCCATCTTACCGGGAGGGGAGTGGGGGCGGGGAGGCGGTGTTGTGACCACGTGGTGGTGGTGGTCCTGACACCAAGACAATATGCTTCTAAATTCCCCTTGGAACAATGCACGAGGTATATTTATGTAATGTGCTACGGGAACATGAAATATTGGGGATTAATGGCTGGCAATTAAACTCTGCTCTATCATCACTTGCTGCAGAAACGATGAGACTCCTCAGGGACCGCAATTTGCGGAGCTGGTCCCTCCAGCTGCAAACGTGGTGGATGGAAATAAACCTTTTCTGCTGGAGGAGGCGGAGGGCACAAATCCACCTCAACAGCAGCAGGCAGAGAGAGTGGGCTCGGCTGCTGAATCCACAGAAAAACAGGTAAACGGCACCAAAAGGCGCTTGGCCAATGTCCTTCTCCACCAGAAACACAACATACACGGAAAGGAAGGAGCTCCCCCAAAAAGGGATGAATGTTTGTGATGAGAAGGGATGAGAAGGTGAAGGAAGTTTGTCCTTGTGGCATCCTTCAGTCCAACAACCTTTTGGAAGAGGAATTCCTTGTTTTTCTGCCTCCAAAGCTGTATTTAAGGCTCCAAGGACTTTCCCCACCCTATCCAGCAGACCAGGACCACCCCTCCATAACGCAGCACCAGCGCATCCTTCATCTGCCTGCCCAGGTTCACGGCCAGCCAGACCCGCTGCTGGGAGGGGGGACACTGGGAGAGGGGACAGCGGGCGTCTCGGGCCAGAACCTGCCACGTGTCATGGAGGCTGGAGGAGCTCCAAGAGGCAGAGCACGATGGGGAATAAGGCACTAAAACGAAATGTCTCTGGAACAGCAAGGCAGCATACTAAAATGGTTTTATTTTCTGCTGAAATACTCTGCAATCAGCTAAACATATCTTAGCGTCAGTTTTCTGCTGGAGAAACTGGAAACTTTCCATTAGAACAAATTATTTAGGGGGTAAAAAAATAATAATAATTTAGCAACTCATTATTAGCACAGCCATGGTCACAACAGTAAATTTGCTGCCTCTCCTTGTAGTAAGCCAAATATGAAAACTGTATCTCCCCAAAACGTGGGGAAGACCAGGAGTGAAGGGTTTTATTCTGCACACCCAGCCAAGAGGCAGGCAGCTGGAGAGGATGCTGTGCTCCAGCACCAACTCACCGTAAATTCACGAGAAACCCCAGTCCTTTTGCAGTGTACCGTCACTCAGATAAAACTCAGCCTGAAAACTTTTGTTTATTCTGCTTGGAAGCGTGAGTTATATATACACCTTCATCTGCAAAACTAATTTTTGTGGCAAGATTCTGTGTTCTTCTGTTGTTTACTGAGGGCCAGCAAGACGGAGCTTCACAGAGATCTTCCTGTCCTGAAGCTTATTACAAAACTAATCAGAAATTTCCCAACCAGCCTTTCTACTCCTCCGGTGTTATTCAAAGCAAAAGGATTATCAGATTGTATTTCAATCACAGTTTACACCTATCTGCGGTGGAGAAACACATTTAATTCTGCTACGGTTAAAACGCAGCAGCCTCAGCTTATGAAATCTCCAGAGAAGATGCACAGAGTTCGTGAATTAACAATCACGTCGACACCAACACTCTCAGAGGTGAGCCCACACCCAGGACCAGCTCTTCGTGCCTTTTCTCGCCCCTATTTGACTAAATCAGCTCTGAGCCCAGAGGCTCTGGAAGCAGCAGTCCTCAGCCGGCTCCAACCCAGCAGATGCACACAACAACCCAACCCTATTCAAGCCAGGTGCCGTAACATCTTCCTTTTCCAAACAATATGTAAAATATTGAAATAAGAACCAAGTAAACATCTCTATGCCAGAGATGGCAGGAATATTTAGGAAATTAAGATATTTTTCAAATATTCAATATGACCAAACTTTTCATAGAAAACTGAATTACTGACAGCACGAAATAAATAAATATAAATGCTCAAAGCTACTACAAATATTTCTGCTGAACGATCTGCTATTTATCTGAAGCAACAATTTTATTGTTTTTCCAAATATTGGATAATGTAATTTCACCAAATTTTTACCTTCTGCTTTACCCTCTTTCTAGGAAGCACAGCATACCTCATTAGTACAGCCTGCCTCGTTAGTACAGCCTGCCTCGTTAGTACAGCCTCATTCAAACCAAACCGCTCAGAATTATTTTATGAAATACCGAATTTAAATTCAAGTTTCCATACTAAAATGTTTATGCAAAACACACATACACTCACACGCTCTTCAATCAGAGAATATAAACATAACAGAGAACACCTTCATCTAGAGAATTAAAAAAAAATAATTTTCTTAAGGGTTCAGAAAGTATGAATGGCAGAAAAGGCAACGATCACCTAACGCACGCTGCTGATTGCAGATTGCTTCACCTGGACTGGTGTCACAAGCTAAAACGAGCACAGCAAGCGACCTCCTTACAGAGCACATCCTCAAAAACATCACTCAGAATTTTCTGCCAAAACCCCCTTTTCTGCACGGCTCTTATAGCTCTTTTTGACAGCACTGTGAAGATCACTGACTCCGAACGACTCCGCAGTGAGTACCTCCATCCCTCCGCGGTGGCAATGGCCAGCCCGCTGTTACGCACAGAGGCTGCCCAAATGCTCAAAAAAAAAAAAAAAAAAAAAATTACACAAATCCTCCAACTAGGAGAGGTCTAAGATTTTCCAACCCCTGTTGCCTCCAGGGTCCTTCCCAATGGAAAGAGCTGATTCACTTGGGAATAGTCACAATCCTTGAAGCCAGTGGGGAAGTAGCTGAGAGATTTATTTGATTTTTCTATATAAAAATCACCCGGCTGCCTATCAATAGGCTATTACTGTATCCGATCCACTCCATCCGGGAGTTAAAGCAAAAGTTTCAGTGAATACAAACAGGAAACAAAAAAGCTTTGATTCATCGGTGATCTGCTTTTCCTTTGTGTTGAAAAAAAACCCACCTCGCTCCTTATCAGGCTTTCCTCTCGGCAGTCCTCTTGTACAATACCAATATATAACATCAAAACATCCTCAAAGTCACCCGTCACTCTCCTTCGCTATTTCTGCCCCGTCCTGTGATCTGCCCTGGCTGGTGGGTCTCCACGGGCTCCTTCCCGCCACTCAGGAAAATCAGGACATCTGCCCATTTCCAGAGGAAGAGGGGAGCCCCTGTGTGTCCAGGATGCGGGGTGATGGAGACGAGAGGGTACCAAACAGAGAGCAGGATGGGGGGCACAGGGAGGTGGGGAGCTGGAGAGCATCACCCCCCCCAGCATGGGCACTTGGAAACAAACGTTCAAAACTAGCCCCCAGTGAGAGAGAAAGGATGCATAAAAAAACCAATGAGGATGCACAGACTGAAGTAACAGAAAATGATTTGTATACTCGATTAATTCCCTTTTATTAGAGCTTCATTAGAATTCCATATTTTGATTCATACTCAAGACTTCTAACTTGACCATCCTGCCCTTCGCAGTGGGAAATGGGTCTCAGCCCGTCATTAACAGGTTTTTAGCAGCTCTGTAAACATGACTATTTAATTTTCATATCTCTGACACAGCCCTAAATACATTTTAGTATATTTACAAATAAAGTCTTAATCCTCATCCACCATCAAAACTCATTAAGCATCTTTCCTGTATGCTGGTTCCACGAGATGATGCCCAGTCAAACCAATTATTTTTTAGCTATCTGAAGGACTTCAGGGAATACTCCGCCACCAGGGCAAGCTGAAGAAACTGAAATATTTCAAAACCGCAAAGGTTACACCTTTCACGGCTCTGTCCGTACCCATAGACACGTCAGCTGAGGAGGAACGAGCAGAACCATACCGGGAGGAGCCCCTGAGGTTCGATGCTACCTACACGGCGTTTCTCGGTGTAGGAGATGGCTCGTGCTTCAGCAACCAGAGACCCTCTGCCATGTGCGCCTCGAAGGCAGAAACTACTTCAGTAATTTTGCAGTTTTTTAAAATAAGCTCCTTATAGCTCGAATAATTTGGATCCTAGCATCAGAAAGCCTTTCTGCTGTCAGGGTGGATGAGTTTTGGGCGATGGGTACCGCAGATCTGAAAGACGACTGTCCATCCTGACCCACGAGGATGGGCTTGGGATCCACGCAACGGTCCGGCACAAAGGCAGGAGAAAAATACTTTCACACACACTCATATGTAATTACATACACACCCACATCTATTTATACACATCTATAGATACACACATCTTAAATGGTCCACCAAATATAGAAGGATGGCTGCACATGACAAATACCCACCTCGATTCTCCTTTCCACAAGGACTGTATTAGCTCAACCTTCTAATATTAAGAATTCACACTGTGAAAAAACTTAGCAAACCAGAGACCTAGATTCCTCTTCTCCTCGGTAAATCATACTGATTAATGAACTTGAAATTGCAGCCTGCCTGTCATCGTAAACGTGGGAGGAAAGGGAGAAAACAAGACAAGAGCAGGGATGGCAGCAGGGCTCGGGTCACCCAAGCTCTCCCCACGCCACAGGACACAATTAAATGGACTTTAAACATCCACAGAATATGTGGGTTGCTGTTGGTTGGATTTTTAAAAATATTTGCTTTTATTTAGTTTTTACCCTTCCAATCCAGTAAACCAAACCCAAAACCCTCCTTGTTGTGTGTCCATCCGGAAAAGGCTTCTGTTAAATCCCAAGAGGACAAACCCTTTCCTAGCCCAGGACAAAGGTCTGCCTGGCTTAGTTCGCTGTCTCAGAGCAACTGACAGACCACACCAGAAAAGATAAGACACAGGTTTTAAAATAATTCTCCCAGCGATTTCCCTGTGCCCAGGTGGGGACTGTCCCCAGACCGCCCTGTTCAACACATCACCACCACCTTGCTCACTCCCTTTTTAAACCTATTTCTCTTTTTGACAATGAACTGCCATGACAAAAATGTCCCTTTTATTTGCTTCAGCTTTGCTATCTCACATTTGCCTTGGTTTTTACCTTGGGAGACACAGCGAATCCCTAAGGAACCTTCTCTGCCTATTTCTGCCTTTACAAATCCTCAGCTCATCCTCCGCTGCTCGCTGCTTTTCCAAGCAGGAGAATTATTTAATTCGGTCCCTCCTCACAGAGGGGCCAAACAGCACCCGAAATCACCTGCCTTTCCTGAACCACTGCTTTCCCTCCAGGAAATTCAGCTCGGTTTGAATCAAGCAGCTAAGGAGGAGCAGTGATTCAGCAGTTCTGCTTGTTAACTTACTGAAGCGGATTTCAAATATTTTTAAAATGTGGGTTTAAAAAAAAAAAATATATATATATATATATGTCTATCAAAAATAGCTTTACCTCCAAGCAGAAGAATGAGCAGCTCATCTCTTCAATGGCCATCTTGGCGCGCGCGGGGATAATGGAACTGACATGAAGCATGCTCACAAAGAATAAAAATACTGTTTTCCCTGCATTCTGCCTGCAGATATTTTTCATCATCTGTCAGCAGAGATAGGCTCCTTTGGAAATGAAAACAACCCCCTCACAAGGGCTTAGGAGAAGTGGCGAGGTCTTTGGTGGAGTGGAGAATAGAAAGCACGGGATTCAAGATAAAGAAAAGGGGGGAAAGCAAAGCCCCATAGATTTCAAAGCATTCAATTTCTTTAACAATTCAGCAAAGGCACCGCACAGGGACTGCTGCACAAATAAGCACAGCAACACTCAGACGATATAAAGACTCATCATCCATCATTTTTGTTGCTGTTGTTGTTTTTTCCAGCCCAAATGTTCATCTTCCTTCTTATACCTCGGTTGCGACACCCAACCACGAGATCACCTCTGCAGGGAGGAACCATCCCACCGATGTGCAGCCCAAGGGAGCTGGGTGTCCGTGAAGGCATCTTCTGAACAACAGAGCAGAAAACTCCTTTTTTCAGGGTCTGCCTTCAGCCCGAGCATCACTCATCCTGCAGCAGCCAGGATCATAAGCCATTTGAAAGGAAAAATTCCCAAGTTCTGGATCTCATTCTAGTTTTTTAAAAATTTACTTGTATGTACTTTATTTACCTCTATATACTTCAAAAATCTGCTTGTTTTTTAAAAATTACTTGTAGGACATTTCAGTTCCAAGCATTATTTTTATTGCTTACTTTACCTTCTTTCATTTTTCCTTTAAATAAGTCTGCTGCAGGCAATAACTCTCACCTTTCCAAGGGTTTTGCTTGAGCCACCAGTTAACAGTCTGATCCATATATTAGTGGGTTGGGTGGTGTTGGGTTGACGGTTGGACTTGATGATCCTTGAGGTCTTTGCCATGATTCTATGATACAGCCCTGCCTCCTGGTGCGGCCAGCGCCCGCGACACGTCAATCCTGAAGAATCTTGCTTGTATCTCCATAGTGGATATAAGAATCTCAAACTAATCCTGACATTTTATGACAACTAATTTGTTTCCATAAACTCCCTACAGAACCCAATAAACCCAACTCCCTACAGAACCCAATAAACCACAGGATCAATGCGCAGCCCTTTGCCATTCCCAGGATGCATCCCCGCTGCTCAGAATTATCCAGAGACTTGTCTTAACCCAGAACATAAAGAATTCTAGTTTTAATTACACAGTAGCAATAAATCCTGTAAAGTTGGCATCAACATCACTAAACAGACCATTTACTTCACAGTAGTTCTCAGCTGAAGAGTTCCGTGATTCTGAACAAAATGAATGCTGCTTTCCAACACTAAAAGCCTCAGAACTCACTGTCCCTTCTGCCACAAACACATTTTTTTTCAGCATTTCTGCTACATGAGTTGTCCAGAGACACAGCAGCCTACAGCCCGAAGGCAGAACACCTGGAGAGGGACACGGAGGTCTGGGGTGAGAGAACAAACTGAGCCTCAGATTTATTAAAAAACCTACCTTTCAGGATGGCTGTGATGTCTCCTGATGGATACTGGCTGGAGATCCGAAAGGAGGCATTTTCTCATCAAAAAAATACATCACCTCTCACGGGTGTTCTTCAGAACTCATACTAACCCTGCACACCGCTGAACGATGCAGCCGACAGCCCAGCGCTCTCCGCGGTTCCCAGCCCTGTTTATTCCTCTGCAGTAACAGCTACCGCTGGATTCTGATAGAAATGCAAAGTCTAATTAAATATCCCGCTGCTTCAATGCCATTCAGAAACATAACTGCTCTTTTAGCAAACCAGCTGTAATATGAGGTCAAGAAACCACACACGCTGGGCTGAACAGGCTGTTTTCAAGAGGACAAAAACAATTACCCGCTCCAGTCCATCCCCTTCCAGATACCTGATCGGTTAATAAGCGGTATCTTTATCAGTGTGCCAATGAAAGGCTTACATTTATTAAAAAAAAAAATTAAAATTACAGCATCTCCAGGTACTCCTTGCTTTTATTTTCTGCTCTAATGGACTTCAGGACAAACCAGAGAATGAAGCAAAGTGAAATCCCTGATGTCAGGGAATCACGGAAAAAGCCAGCAGAGGCCAGAGCAGAGATCAGATTTTCTCAGGAACAGCTCTGGGAAGAAAAGCAGAAAGCACTCACCCCACAGAGAAGGAACAAAATGTAGTAAAGAGGGAAATGAAAAAGAACCAAAGGGTGGAACAGCCGCGTCTGCCCGTGACTCCTGGCGCTGAGGGGACAGGGACAGGACGGATGGCATCGATGCATGGCACTGACTCACCTGCTCCTCCGGCGCCAGACACCGACAGTGGGTACGTGTTTGCTAATCCAACACTTCTAGAGAACTTCTCCCACCTTGCAGTTCCATAGACAAAGGTAAAACCAGAGCCACATAAAGCAAGGCAGAAAAACTCACCATTTCCCATGGAAATAAGTCTTGCAGAAACTTAGAACGTCAAGATCAGCAAAGAAGGGCAGCGAGGGTCAGCCTGCTCACTTGCCTCCTCTGCTGTAGGAAAAAAATATCCTGGAGCAACCTCCAAGAAAAGGAGAGGACTGAGACGGGAAGCATCTGTTTGGAGCAGCCCATCACTCCCAAAGCCAGGACACACCAGCCGTGCCCCCACCGTCAGCCAAAAATACTGAAGTTATGTCTGAGTAACACATGTAGGACTAAAAGTGAGTCAAACCAGTCTTCTGCAAAACAAAATTAAGCAGACAGGAATTGAATGGAATGACGGTAAGAGGCATTTCATTTATTTTTATTTTTTAAGCCTTCCCTGACCCCTCGGCTGGCATTCTCAACTTTTAAAGAAGTGCAGCACAAAGCCAAGCCGCTACTGACATACCGTTTGTCTACCTCTGCATTTTATCTGTTTTCATTAACAGGTTGGATCTTTCCACATTTTTGAAAAATGTCATGTTTAATAGCTGCCTGAATTTATCCACACGCATCTCCAGTGAACGTTTAGCAAAGGACCCTTCGTGGTAGCTCTGCACTTTCCTCCTGTCGGGCGGAACAACTCGATGTTTTTAAGTCTGCCAGGCTACACTTAAACAAGGCAAAAGTTGGGAGAGAAAAACGCTTCTTGGATTTTCTTACTTGTTTGGTGAAAAGTTTTGCAAATGAGTCCCCAAGTCCCGCGCCCAGGCTGGGGGGCTGCCAGCACCCACCCGGCTCCCCGCGGGAGGATGGGGAGCACCCAGCAGGATGCTGCAAACGGAAGCAGAAGGGATGCTGTCAACAGCATCCTTCCCCCTCTCGACCTCCAGCCTCCAAATTTTGCCACCTCAGATCCCATGCTAAGCAGGAAGGTGCTGAGGATTCCCGAATGCAGAGTATCATCCCAGACACCGGAGGGGTCAGGA
>NW_010107915.1:24800-28686 GCF_000699245.1 Pterocles gutturalis
GTGATGCCCACAGGACATCCCCCAGTGCCACCGGGACCAGAGTTGCAGCAGGTCACCTCCTCATGCATCCATCGCCTGTGCACAGGGGCTATGTGCTTCTGTCTAGTCCAGAAAACATTATTTCAGTGAAATTAAAAAAGGAAGGAGCTTCTTTCTGAAGAGCCACAGCCTGGTGAAAAAACTTAAGTTACTTGCTTAAAAAAAAAAAAAAAAAAAAAAAAAACACAAAAAAAACCCAAACAACTCTCTACACTTGAAAAATTCATGCTCCTCGCTAGCGAAGGGTAAATCCATTCACAGACAGGAACGGGTATTTGCAGGATTTTTTTTTTTTTTTCTACTGAGGGTCTCCAGGCACCGCAGGCTCCCCAGGGACCGCAACCTGCCCCTGTCCTGCGTTTCCTAAAGAAAAGTCCAGACAGGCGAACTGCATCTTGGCACTGGGATTCAAAACTGAACACCTGGCAGCTTGGCAAGCTCCCCCCAAAATCACCACCTTTGGTAGAGAAAGGGCTGTGCACAGACAGGTCACTTTCAGCGGCAGCAGCACCCAGGCAGGGAAGCCAGGTCTCCACCTCTGCGAGCACACGGCATCTCAAAATGTCGCATTTTTCATCCTAATTATTCCTGTGTTCCACGCACAGGATGGTTTTCTACAGGAAAAACGGTTTTAATGAGACATGTCATTATTGCAAAGAGATCAGCTACATCTGACATGCCTGTAAAGACTGATACGGCTTTTTAACAAATCCTGGGCTTTATTAAGTGTAATGAAAATTCAATGTAAAAAAGAAATTTTTCTTCACCCAAAAGAATCACTGTTCCATTTCCCTTATAAGAAAAGCTCCTGAAAAGTTTTACATTCTCAAGAAAAATGTTTCCCTCCCTAGGCCTGCTGACCTAAATCATTCTCCTTGGTAATAACTCTTCTTTTTACGACTAAAGTTACTAACTCGTGGAGGCTGCAGTACGCCCTGTACCAGCACATCACAAATTAACTCCTGATTTACAGAAAGGAGAAGGGCAGAACGCCAGATCCCACAGACAGTCAATCACACCGGGCTGGTGACACCTTCTGAATCTGAGACCGAAGTTGGGCGTTTCTAGACTTGCACCCTGTGAAAAGATCTGTAAAATAACCAATAACGAAACAGATGCATACCTGTGGTTCTTCATGGTGCAGCCAGCGGCTTTCTTCATGAAACAGCTATTTTTCTCATAAATACAGAAAAATACTTATTTTTTTAAGATGCTGCTCATCTAGTATCAAGATGAGCATCCCCCACCGCTTGGCACATCTTTAGCACGCATCTTCCTTGCAGAGGTGATTTCTTAGCGAACTCCTGAAATGAAGCAATTCTTCAAAGCCTCCAAATGGCCAAAAAAAAAAAAAACAAACCACCCTCCCTTTTCTGCAGCACTCCAGCGTTGCGGGTTAAAGCCGAGCCTCGCGCACTGTTCCAGCCGGGGCCGAGGGGAGCAGCCAGGTCAGGCTTTGTGCACAATAATCCGTGCGCCTAATTAGTCGCTTCCTAGCACGAGGTGATGTGATCCTGCACCAGGATTTGCAATTAGCAAGGAAAATACAAAAGAGCTGGATAATGAAAACAACCTCAAAAGAAATTAGCTCATGTCTAATTAAAGGCAAGGAGAAATGAAAACGGATTCATAGCCTGGCGTTACAGTTTTAACATGGTTTATTATGGAGAAATATGGAAAAAAATGTCAAGTCTGGAATCTAAACAGCAACCGAGCGGGTACAACACGGCATCTGATTTGGTCTCAAATGACCACAGGATGATCTGTGCTTTTTCAACCTGCAAGCATTAAATTCTGCAGGTCTTATTCTTTGCAACAAATTTTAAACATCAGCTTTCAGGCCACACACATCCATCTTAATCCTATTAGGAAAAGCTGTCCAAGGATGAAGAAAGGCCCAGATTATCCCTTTCATAACAGCAACGCATCCCATCATTGCCTGACTTAATCCATAACTTCCCGTCTGCAGGCACCAGCCAAGGGACCAGTCTGTACAGAAAATCACAAGCAGAGTTCCAGGCAAAGGAGGAAAAAAAATAAAATAAAAAAAATCAACTCCTAAATATTCCTTTGTCAAGCTCTAGAACCTTCCTCATTTTGGTATCAGATGAGCAGCACCTTTTTTTAGAAAATATTTTTCCTATTTTTATGAGAAAACACCTTCCAGTATCCCAATACTTCCAGAAAAGTATTTTTCTGATATTTACGAGAGAACACCACTCCACCGAAACAAGTGAAGCATGAAGAGATGCCTCATGCTGGCACACAGCATCTGTGCCCAGACATAACCCGGGTTAACATTTCAGAATAGAGTAACTGGAAGGAAGTAAGAAATTGCCTCCTCAACAAAAAGCTTTTGAGATTTACACCCTCTCTCCCATTTCATATCCTAGCAGGAGAAGGGTTTTCCCATACCACCCGCAGAGTTTGGGTTTTCAGAATACAATTTACTCCCAGCTCCAGCATCCACAAAGATTCCAGTTTGTCTACCGGCAAATAAAAAAATAAAAAAAAAAAAAATCCAGAAGTTCTTACTAGGGGACCAGACAGTGATATTTATATCTTATTAAGCCAGAAAAATAAAGTTGGGGTGGGATTAATCCGATTTAAACTTCCCCGTCAGAGCTTGAGACAGCCTTCCTCCCACCGCCGGGGAGGGACCGTCACGTCCCGGGGACACCTCCGCAGCCACACAGCCTCTGCGACGGGCAGCGATGCTTCGCGGGTGTATTAGAGTCCTTAAAAGGACTCAGAGCTGAGCTGCAATCCAGTTTGTGTCACCTCCCAGCCCACCTTTGCTTGTTGGATATGACAGGGAGCAAGGACAGGGTACACTGCCCCTCTGAGCGGTGTCACCAGCAATGTCCCCCCACCCACCGCCCGGGGAGGATTATGGAACCCAGGAGGCACAACCGCCCGTGTTTGATTGCCGACTCGGGTCTGCCAGTTGATTTTAAACCCTTAAAAGCAATTCCTCATCACAGATATAATCTTATTTAATGAGAACGAAGCCGCTGCCTCGAGACACCCAAAGAGAGATCCTTGTCAATTGGTTTTTGCTTCCAACAAGCTTATCGGAGCAAGGGCTGGGGAGAGAGAGTTTTCATGGGATGCACTGGCAGATGGACCTGCTGAGGTCAGGGTGGCTGGGAAAGCTCGGCTTCCTCCCTTCGGCTGTATCCACCCCGCAAGAAGAGATAGGCTGTGCCTCCCCGCAGGCTCATCTCTCGCCTAAAGCCTCTGCCCATGAGGGCTCCAGCTGCAGGCGGATTACACGAAGGCGCTTATCTCGTCCTTCCTGCAAGCAGGCTGCTCTGCCCGCTGCCCAGGAAGGGTTGTGGGAGCCTGGGCTGCAGAGCAGGACACCGAGCAAGGCAGGGACGGGGGGTCCCCCAGGGGTGCACCCCGAGCAAGCACTGAGCCATAGCGTGCAGGACCTGCATTGCACCTGGGTGCAAACAGGTTGTACAGGACTACTCCCCACTACGCTGAAAAACCAGCCCTAAGAGCAAAAAAAATGGGTTTGCTCACCCCATCCCACACCCTCACCTGCAATGCATGGGACAGAGTGGGGAGCGTGCTTTTTCATTAACAGGAGATTGCCAGCAGTGCAGAACAGTCACCACAGGATCGCTCTTCCATCGGGTTTTTCACTCGTTAGTCCTTGGGATGGGCACAAGCACCAGCACTCGCTGCAGCAAAAACTGCACGTACATCTTTCACAACACACCAACAAATCAGACGTAGTTAAGAAAATAAGCCTCTAGTGAGAAGCATCGAGAGGGCAAAGTTAAAATATTCATATTAACCTACTTTAGAAAAAAGTGTGTGTGTGTGTGTATATATA